>NC_041401.2:12918287-13218287 GCF_900747795.2 Erpetoichthys calabaricus
GAGAGCAGGTTCACCCTGAGCACATGTGACAGACGTGAAAGGGTCTGGAGAAGCCATGGAGAATGTTAAGCTGCCAGTGAAATCGTTCAGCATGACTGGTTTGGTGGTGGGTCAGTGATGGTATATCTGGGGAGGCATATCCATGGAGAGACACACAGACCTCTACAGGCTAGACAACGGCACCTTGACTGGCATTAGGTATCGGGATGAAATCCTTGGACTCATTGTCAGACCCTATGCTGGTGCAGTGGCTCCTGGGTTCCTCTTGGTGCACGACAATGCCCGGCCTCATGTGGCGAGAGGATGAAATAATTGATACTATTGACTGGCCCCCACACTCACTTGCCTGACCTCATTCCAGTAGAACACCTCTGGGTGGGACATTATGTTTCAGTCCATCAGACACCTCAGCCTGTCCAGGAGCTCAGTGATACCCTGGTCCAGATCTGGGAGGAGATCCCCCAGGACTCCATCCATCGTCTCATTAGGATGTTGTCAGGCACTTGTGACGGGGCATGGAGGGCATACAAACTACTGAGTACGATTTAGAGTTGCTGCAATGGAATTTCGGCCAAATGGACTCGCCTGCCTGCTTGCTGCATCCTTATTTCCCTTTGATTTTCGGGGTGTCTTTGAATTCAGCCCTCTGTTAGTTGATAATTTTCATTTCCATCAAACAATGTGCCATCCCTTCATTTTTAACACATTACCATATCAGTCTATAGCAGTAGAGATATTTAGCAGGATTTTTATTTCCCATTGAGATCAGATGCGTTTTCAAAGTGTTCCTTTAATTTTTAGAGCAGTTTATAACCAATCATATTTTAAATATGGTAAGTCACCTTGGATAAAGGTGTCAGCTAAATAAAATTAATATATTACGCGTGCTTGATTAATGAAAGTTTACAGTACAGTGTAACGGGGATTGTGGAAGAGAAGTGAAGAAGAGAGTGCAGGCAGGGTGGAGTGGCTGGAGAAGAGTGTCAGGAGTGATTTGTGACAAACGGGTATCAGCAAGAGTGAAAGGGAAGGTCTACAGGATGGTAAGTGAGACCAGCTATGTTATATGGGCTGGAGACGGTGGCACTGACCAGAAAGCAGGAGACAGAGCTGGAGGTGGCAGAGTTAAAGATGCTAAGATTTGCATTGGGCATGACGAAGATGGACAGGATTAGAAATGAGGACATTAGAGGGTCAGCTCAGGTTGGACGGTTGGGAGACAAAGTCAGAGAGGTGAGATTGTGTTGGTTTGGACATGTGCATAGGAGAGATGAGGGGTATATTGGGAGAAGGGTGCTAAGGATAGAGCTGCCAGGCAAGAGGAGAAGAGGAAGGCCTAAGACAGCGTTTCTCAACCTTTAAGTATTTGTGACCCGAGTTTTCATAACAGTTTTAATCGCGCCCCCCTAATGTTTTTTTTGAAAGGAGCCCACTAATACAAATTTGTTCTTTTTTAATTAATGATATATCATAGATGCATATTTTATTATACCTACTTAACTTTTATCGACATTTATCTTACTCTATATTTATTTTTCTAGTATCAGAATGTAGGTTAAGTTAATTTGTTTTGGTTTCAATAGATGTATTTTTCATATTTTTGATTCTTGTTTTCTTTATTTCACATCTTCGCGCCCCCCCTTTTTGTTACTTCGTGCCCCCCTAGAGGGGCCCGCCCCACAGTTTGAGAACCACTGGCCTAAGAGGAGGTTTTTGGATGTGGTGAGAGAGGACATGCAGGTGAGGGGTATAACAGAACAAGATGCAGAGGACAGAAAGATGATCCGCTGTGGCGACCCCTAACGGGAGCAGCCGAAAGAAGAGGAAGAAGAAGAAGAAGCTTGATTAATGAAAGTTTGCCAATTTGAGATGCCTATTCACCTTAACCTGTGTGATTTTGTTGTTTTGGATGCGTGAGGAAACCAAGCCATGCGCAAACAAGGAGAACATGCAAACACCGCACAGACGGATACAAGGCTGCAATTTGAATTAAGAGTTCTGAAGATGTGGGGTGGCAGCATGGACCACTTGGCCTCCGCAAAGCTTTTATCCTTTTGCAAAGGACTTATTTCAATATTCCAACAGTTTCCACTTTTTTCCTGTACCAGCATCTTATAGTGCTTTCAGAAACTGTTGGGGGTCCTTCACTTTCTTCAGATTCTGGTATGTTGCAGTCTTGTACTAAAATCATTTTAAATTCATTGTTTCCCCTCATCACAGCACTCAATTCCCAAGAATGACAATCGAAAACAGGAATTTATTTCAAATTTATTCAAATCCCATTGACAAAAGTATTTAGACCATCTGCTATGACACTTGAAATTTTGCATCCCATTGTATTGCTCACTCTTGAGATGTTCCTACACCTTGTTTGGATTCCATCTGTGATCGATTCACTCAATTAGACCTAATTAGGAGAGGCACACACACCAGTCTATGGAAGGTCCCAAAGTGGAGCAGAAACCAAGCCGTGAGGTTAAAGAAACTGCCTGTAGAGCTGAGAGACCGGATGGTTTTGAGACAACGATCTGGGGAAGGATCTAAAAAGAAATTCCTGCAGCATTGAAAGTCCCCAAGACCACAGTGACCTCCATAATTCTTAAATGGAAGAAACTTGGACCAACCACAAATCTTCCTAGAGCCAGCAGTCATGGGAGAAGGGCCTTGGTAAGAGGGGTGGCCAAGAACCTCTCATTGCTCACTTTGGTTGGTTGAGCACCAGAGAACCTGTGTGGAGATGAAGATGAAGAAAAAAAAGCTTCCACAGAGGCCCCCACCTCCACAACACTCCCCTAATCTGGTCCTTAATGTAGAGTGGCCAAATGACACATGAAAGCTCATTTAGAGTTTGTTCCTTCAAACCACAACTGGACTAATTCTAAGCATCGCATCTGGAGGAAAGCAGGCACCGCTCATCACCTGTGCAATCCAGCCATGACCCATCTGGACAACAGTGGCACTTACACTATATTGCCAAAAGTATTTGGCCCCCCCCTCCCAATCATTGACTTCAGGTCAATCCCAATCCCCTCCATGGCCACAGGTGTATAACATCGAACACCTAGGCATGCAGATGGCTTCTACAAGCATTTGTGACAGAATGGGTCGCTCTCAGGAGCTCAGTGTGGTACCGTGATTGGATGCCACCTGTGCAAAATGTCCATTCTTGAAATAATAATCCATGTGGTATTATAACAAAGTGGAAGAACTTGGACAGCATACAGGCTTGTGCAGAACAAATGTAATGTCAGTAAATATAAAGAATTACACATTGAGAGTAAAAATGTGAGGTCTGAATACACAATGGGAGGTCTGAAAATCGAAAGTCCACCTTATGAGAAGGTTTTACGAGTCATAGTGGACTCTAAGCTATCGACTGTCAGACAGTGTTCAGAAGCCATTAAGAAGGCTCACAGAATGTCAGGTTATATAGCGCCTTGATGTGTGGAGTAAAAGTCACAGGAGGTTCTGCTCAAGCTTTATAACACACTGGTGAGGCCTCATCTGGAGTCCTGTGTGCAGTTTTGGTTTCCAGGCTACAAAAAGGACATAACAGCACAAGAGAAGGCCCAGAGAAGACCAACTAGGCTGATTCATGGCTACAGGGGATGAGTTATGAGGAAAGATTAAAAGAGCTGAGCCTTTACAGTTTAAGCAAAAGAAAATCTAATTAAATTAAATGTAAAGTATTACACATAGGAGGTCAAAATGTTAGGTTTGAATACACAATGGGAGGTCTGAAAATCGAAAGTCCCTATTATAAGAAGAATTTAGGAGTTGCAGTGGACTCAATGCTATCGACTTCCAGGCAGTGTTCAGAAGCCATTAAGAAGGCTATCAGAATGTCAGGTTATATAGCGCCTTGATGTGTGGAGTACAAGTCACAGGAGGTTCTGCTCAAGCTTTAAAACACACTGGTGAGGCCTCATCTGGAGTCCTGGGTGCAGTTTTGGTCTACAAAAAGGACATAACAGCACTAGAGAAGGTCCAGAGAAGAGCGACTAGGCTGATTCCAGGACTTGGACAGCAGACAGGGTTTGGTGAATTTGTGGCCGATGAAATTTAATGTCAGTAAATGTAAAGAATTACACATTGAGAGTAAAAATATGAGATTTGAACACACAATGGGAGGTCTGAAAATTGAGAGTCCACCTTATGAGAAGGATTTAGGAGTCGCAATGGACTCTAAGCTATCGACTACCAGACAGTGCTCAGATGCCATTAATTAGGCTAACAGAATGTCAGGTTATATAGCGCCTTGATGTGTGGAGTATAAGTCACAGGAGGTTCTGCTCAAGCTTTATAACACACTGGTGAGGCCTCATCTGGAGTCCTGGGTGCGGTTTGGGTCTTCAGGCTACCAAAAGGACATAGCAGCACAAGAAAAGGCCCAGAGAAGAGCGACTAGGCTGATTCAGGGCTACAGGGGATGAGTTAGGAGGAAAGATTAAAAGAGCTGAGCCTTTACAGTTTAAACTGAAGAAGATCAAGAGGAGACCTGACTGAAGTGTTTAAAATGATGAAGGGAATTAGTCCAGTGGATCGAGACGATGACTTTAAAATGAGGTAATCAAGAACATGGGGATACAGTTGGAAACTTAAGGGGAAATTTCACACAAACATTAGGGAGTTTTTCTTGACACCAGCAGTTCTCAAACTGTGGGGCGCTGTGGGGTAACAAAAAAGGGGGCGCGAATGTTGCCATATGTGGCGTAATTTCGCTATTCTTAGGAAAATTTTAAACTTGTAGTGGTGTATCGGCAGCAAAAAATATATAGGAATAAATTTTATTAGGTTTTCAAAAAAACGTTAGGGAGGCAAGATTAAAACTTATGAAAACTCGGGTCACAAATACTTAAAGGTTAAGAAACGCTGCAATAGCTAGAGACCGTCAAAAGCTCAAGAACAGTGCAGTGTAGAGAGAGAGCTTCATGGAATGGGACTCCATGGCCGAGCAGCTGCATCCAAGCCTGACATCACCAAGTGCAATGCAAACCGGTGGATGCAGTGGTGTAAAGCCCACCGCCACCCCCTCTGGACTCTCGAGAGCAGTACAAACGTGTCCTCTGGAGTTATGAATCATGCAAAACGATGGACGAGTCTGGGTTTGGCGGAGGCCAGGAGAACGGGTCTCACCCGACTCCATTGTGCCAAGTGTAACGTTTGGTGGAGGTGGGATTGTGGTGTGGGGTTGGGGTTGGCCCATTAGTTCCAGTGAAAGGAACTGTTAAAGCTTCAGCATACAAAGTCATTTTGGATAATTTCATGCCCCCAACTTTGTGGGAACAGTTTGGGGATGGCAACATGACTGCACAGGCACCAGTGCACCAAGCAAAGTCTATAAAGAAATGGAGGAGCGAGTTTGGTGTGGCTGCCCAGAGCCCTGACCTCAACCTGATAGAACACCTTTGGCATGAATTTGAGCGGAGACTGCGAGTGAGCCAGGCCTTCTCGTCCAACATCAGTGCCTGACCTCACAAATGCTCTCCTGGTCACAAATTCTCATAAACACACTCCTACACCTTGTGGAAAGCCCTCCCAGAAGAGCTGAAGCTATTAGAGCTGAAAACGGTGGGCCAACTCCATATTAAAGCCTATGTATTAAGAATGGGATGTCAATAAAGTTCATGTGTGTGTAAAGGCAGGCATCCCAATACTTTTGGCAATATGGTGTACATGAGGATGCTATTCATTGACTTTCAATGACTTTGTTAAATGGTGCGACTCAAACCACCTACACCTGAACACCAGCAAAACCAAGGAGCTGGCGGTGGATTTTAGGAGGCCCAGACCCCTCATGGACCCAGTGATCATCAGAGGTGACTGTGTGCAGAGGGTGCAGACCTATAAATACCTGGGAGTGCAGCTGGATGATAAATTAGACTGGACTGCCAATACTGATGCTCTGTGTAAGAAAGGACAGAGCCGGTTATACTTCCTTAGAAGGTTGGCGTCCTTCAACATCTGCAATAAGATGCTGTAGATGTTCTATCAGACGGTTGTGGTGAGCGCCGTCTTCTACGCGGTGGTGTGCTGGGGAGGCAGTATTAAGAAGAAAGACGCCTCACGCCTGGACAAACTGGTGAGGAAGGCAGGCTCTATTGTAGGCACGGAGCTGGACAGTTTGACATCTGTGGCAGAGCGACGGGCGCTGAGCAGAATCCTGTTAATTATGGAAAAACCACTGCATCTACTGAACAGGATCATCTCCAGACAGAGGAGCAGCTTCAGCGACAGACTGCTGTCACCGTCCTGCTCCACTGACAGACTGAGAAGATCGTTCCTCCCCCAAACTATGCGACTCTTCAATTCCACCTGGGGGGGGTAAACATTAACATTATATAAAGTTATTGTCTGTTTTTTACCTGCATTATTATCAATCTTTAATTTAATATTGTTTTTTGTATCAGTAAGGTGCTGCTGGAGTATGTGACTTTCCCCTTGGGATTAATAAAGTATCTATCTATCTATCTATCTATCTATCTATCTATCTATCTATCTATCTATCTATCTATCTATCTATCTATCTATCTATCTATCTATCTATCTATCTATCTATCATTGACATTAGATCAGTTTCATACTGTCATCTCCTTCAAGCTGGTCACAAAGTTCAGCATACTTGAGTTTACTGTAGAACTTTCATCCTTAACTGTAATCTGGATTTTCTCACCAACAAACCTTGGTCTTAGGCTGGGTTTGTAGTTCACGTGATGTGTGTGCCTGCAGACGCTACTGCTACCCAAGCAGTGTACTGTTTAAATTTGCGTGTGTACTTTATTTAAATGTGGAGGATTCCACCAGGTGGCAGTGTGAGGTATCATCACAGTGAGAAAACAACGATCGGCTTCGCTGTGTGTGAATTGCCTAAAACATCCAGTAAATTCCCTTGCCACAATTTCTCTGAAAAGGATGGATGTTTAATGATTACCCTTAAAGGCTTTCCCTTAAAGATAGAGCGAGAAGCTCATTCATCCGGGAGGGGCTCAGAGTAGAGCCGCTGCTCCTCCGCATCGAGAGGAGTCAGATGAGGTGGCTCAGGCATCTGATCAGGATGCCTCCTGGACGCCTCCCTGGTGAGGTGTTCTGGGCACGTCTAACTGGGAGGAGGCCCCGGGGAAGACCCAGGACACGCTGGAGGGACTATGTCTCTCGGCTGGCCTGGGAACGCCTCGGGATTCCCCCAGAAGAGCTAGAAGTAGTGGCCGGGGAGAGGGAAGTCTGGGCATCTCTGCTCAAGCTGCTGCCCCCGCAACTCGACCTCAGATAAGCGGAAGAGAATGGATGGATGGATGTATGGATGGATGAATGATTACATCCATCAATCCAGGGATGCGTCCATTTTAGCAAGCATCGGGCACGAGGCAGAAACAGTCCCTGGATGTGGCAGGTGAATACAAGCACACACATACACTGCCGTGATTTTAGCGTCACCAAATCCCCAAACCTGCATGTTCTTGAAAGTAAACACATTGTGGAAACCCACCAGGAAAATATGCAAACTACAGGTACGGAATACCAGGGACGTGACTCCATCCTGTGAGCCAGCACCGCCCCCACATGTATAATTATTAACAGTATTCATTATTTAAACGAAGTTAATGATTTATCAGTAAAATGTAACGCATTTCATCATGAAAGTGATATCAAGTATAAATCTAAAGATTCTAAATGTGCAGAGAGCTGGAATATCATAAATGTAACGTGTTCAGTGTGGCGATCACTGCCTGCTGCTGCTGTCAGCTCAGGTGGAAGCCCCAGAATCATATAGCGATTAACAACTGGGTCGGTGTTAATATGTCGTTTTTGACTTTGTACTTTAATGACAATATAAACTACACTTTAATCGCAAAATAAACCTTTCTTTACTTTACTGTGCCCCTAATTTTCTTCTCTATGGCTCAAATACGCTTCCATAGAAGATGGTATATGAGACCTTTAAAATGTATCGCATAATTACGATGGGGAATATGTGACACTTGTATTGCCTATGCGAGAAATAAATGATGAAAAGCACCATAAATACATTTCTATGTCAACATTTAAGTTTGATGATTTGCTTCACAACATCGAACCACTCATCCAACAATGAAGTGAACCCATTGGTCCTGTGGGATCTGCAAAACGGCTTGCTGTCACAGGTTGATAGCATACAAAGACTCTGACGTCGTGTTCCAGCTTCAACACACTGCGCACCTCCAATGTTTTGCTGGTACTGCAACTCGCATACATGTCGCATTAATTTCGGAGGATGTGCTCAGAGGGCGCGTCAAATGAATGCTGGGAACACGTGGCAGCCATGATGCACATGCGTATGCGTTCTGAGTGTGAGGTATAAATATATTCCACATTTCCTCCATCCATCCATCCATTTTCCAACCTGCTGAATCCGAACACAGGGTCACGGGGGTCTGCTGGAGCCAATCCCAGCCAACACAGGGCACAGATGCAGATTAGAATAACAGAACATTTGAACACTCTTGACGAGATCAGGCCATTCAGCCCAACAAAGCTCACCAGTCCTGTCCACTTCATTCTTGTAAAGGAACATCAAGTGGAGTTTTGAAAGTCTCTAAACTCCTCCTGTCTACCACACTATTTGCCCACTTATTCCTTGTGTCTGTGGCTTTCTGTGTAAAGAAATACTTCCCATAAACATCCTAGCAGACATTTGCATAGGATATATTCTGTTTTAGGTGAAACATGCGACTTTAAACTCTTCATAAAAAGACCAAAAATCATTAACTTACTGTAAACTCCAGTCCTGGACACAGAATTCCCTGCTGTTGTCTGTTAGCCTTTCTTGCCATAAGGATGGCACCAGTTTAAAACTGATTAATTGCTTATAGGGCCCATGGATTCCCCATGGTGACCAGGTGCTGTAGGTTACTGCTGCTTGGGTTCATATGTCCCTGTAGTAAGGGAGGACACCCTGAATGGTGAAGAATGACAGAGAGTTGGAGAAATGCTGATATACAGAGAATTCACTGTACAATCAATCAGCCTGTTTTATAAAGACTGTCAAGGTAATCCTACATATCCCAGGACATCTCCATGTGCCAGCTCCAATATAGGTGTCCTCACATCTTCTAGAGAAATATTTATTTGTCTTGAATTTGTGCTGTGGCTAATTTCTTGTTCTAAAAACACACAAAGGCTTCACTATTCATGTGAGAAAATGTAATGCATGCCATTCAATCAAAACTCACAGCAGGTCTACTCAGATGATGGCATCTTCAGGTGCCAAACTTGATACCTTATATTTAAGACTGCTGGCAGAAGATGCAAAGTCCATCTATCTAAATCTTGCCAAAACATCTACCACTGCTTTGTGGATTTTAAAAAAGCATTGGATGCAGTTGGGCATGAGGGGTTTGTGGGCAACTTTGGAAAGCATGGCAGTACCAAACAAACTGTGGAGAATTGATAGAATAATATGGAGAACCTTTAGTGTCTGTTAGAGTGGGAAGAGAGTTAAGCAACTGGATAAACACATCGATGGGTTCTGAACAAGGAGACCCATCATCTCTGCTGTCATTCCTAGCATTATTAGAAAAAATAATAGAAAAGGTGGAAGTAGATTTAAGATGAGGAATTACTGTTGGAACACAAATAGTGAAAGCTCTTGATAGATAGATAGATAGATAGATAGATAGATAGATAGATAGATAGATAGATAGATAGATAGATAGATAGATAGATAGATAGATAGATAGATAGATAGATATATGAAAGGCACTATATAATAGATAGATAGATAGATAGATAGATAGATAGATAGATAGATAGATAGATAGATAGATAGATAGATAGATAGATAGACAGATAGATAGATAGATAGATAGATATGAAAGGCACTATATAATAGATAGATAGATAGATAGATAGATAGATAGATAGATAGATAGATAGATAGATAGATAGATAGATAGATATGAAAGGCACTATATAATAGATAGATAGATAGATAGATAGATAGATAGATAGATAGATAGATAGATAGATAGATAGATAGATAGATAGATAGATAGAAATGAAAGGCACTATATAATAGATAGATAGATAGATAGATAGATAGATAGATAGATAGATAGATAGATAGATAGATAGATAGATAGATAGATAGATAGATAGATAGATAGATAGATAGATAGATATTGGCAGTGCTATCCAATTAAAAGGGTTTGTAATCTAAAAAATCAATGTAGACCTCAGTGGTTACATTTGTAATGCCTCATTTATTAGAAAGCATTTTGTAGTGCATATAAGTAATAAAATACATTGCATTTGTCATTCTAACAGATGGTACATCATACACACACAAATACATTACTTCAAATGTTTGCTATGTACCATCTGTTGGAATGATGAGTGCAATGCATATGCTGCTGTTATATGCCAGTTTGTATGGGACTCCTAAAAAATACTGTTAATATTTGTGATGCACCATCTGTTTGAAAGACAGAGACATGGCAACTGGACAGACACACAGAAGCTTCTCCTTTAATGAAGGTGGATATTTATTGCTTTTTTATTTGCCAGACACCTTTATCTAAGGAAACTTACAATCTATGAGCTACAGTTTTTATGTTTTCCAGCTGCATGGAGCCCAGGCAGGTGAATGACTTACTCGTGGACGCTCCAACAACCCGGGGGTGTGAACACTGAACTGGATTAATCAGGTTTGATAATGGAGCGAAGCACTTTCCATAAGCACAACTCGGAACAAAGCTATTTTTATTTTGTATTATAAGACGGCTAAAGCAAGAAGTTAACTTTGCACATGGTAAAAAATATCCATCCATCCATTTTCCAACCCGCTGAATCCGAACAAAGGGTCACGGGGGTCTGCTGGAGCCAATCCCAGCCAACACAGGGCACAAGGCAGGAACCAATCCCGGGCAGGGTGCCAACCCACCGCAGGACAGGTAAAAAATATCAGTCAGTAAAATTATATTTTTTGTAACGCCTGCTATTGTCGTTGTTTGCAGATCTTGGCAGTTTTTTATGCCGTTTGAATGGAGAAATCAGGTTTATAAAATCAAGTAGGTGGATGAAGGGATGTCAGCCAGTGCACTTTGCGTGTATTAAACGTGATAAGCTTATTTTTCTATAGCACCTTTCACGCTCCACGTGATGCTGTAGATCACCTAAGAGCAGGCACAGGTGGGACGGTGAAGTAATCAAGACAGGACCTCCAAGGAAAAGAATAAGAAGTTGATTCTTAAAGGGGTCACTTCGTGAACACCCCAAATATCTGATTTACATCTGCGTGATTAAACGTCGCGTGATTTATTCCCTCAAATCAGATTTCCACTCCCAGAACAGAACGCAGAATACCGGTGGCTGGGCTTACTGGGAGACGCGCAGAGGCTGTCGGCTGTTCTTCCACTCCATTTCTCGCTAATGCAGCGCAATGCCTGAGTGACACCCTCTCTTGATTTCACGTTTGCGAGTAACCTTCATGAAATGAATGAGCCATGAAGGACTTGGCAGCCATTCCTCCCGTCAAGCCTTCACTTCGTTCCTCGTTTGCTTCATGGCTGTTAACTGATCGTATTACGCTAATCCAAAAGGAGGCTTAACCGTAAACCACCGAGACGTGCTCCGCGGTACATCGGCGCTTTCTGGCCCCTTGTTTTCCCCTTGGCTTCGGGAGCGATTCTAATCCATTGTGCGCCCTCGCTGACTGGCAAAAGAGCGATGTCATGCAGGTTGGCTCTTATTCATTGACGTTCCTGGAAGAGTTCCCGTTGGGTTCCCACTGAGTGATGCATTGAAATGTGACAAATACAAACTGAGACCGTTAAGAAAGCTGAGTGTGGAGGCTAAATTACTCGTTCCAATCACTCGCTGTCAGCAGCACTGTTTTACATGATCTGAAACAATTCAGTAATGGCAACCCAATTACAGAGCATTAAAGGCTGGCCTGAATCATAGCGCCATGAGTGGCAACTGCGCTTGACGGACTTCATAGATCACCCTGAAGGAGATAATCGCAGAAATGAAACCGGTCATCAGAAACAGGAGAGCATCGGGTGACTGCCATGGAGTGGCTACAATGTGTGCCCCCACTACTTGACACCTGCCGCCTGCCCATAAGTCCTGCCCTGGACTGCTGAACTCGTCGGGTCCACACCTGGGACATCTGTTTCTGGATTGTATGTAAAAAAAAAAAAAAAAATACACATGAATATCTGGTAGTGATGGCCTGCCGAATGATTACTTACAATTTGGTGTCATCACTAGGACATTTATTTAACAACAGTGGAAAAAAACTGTGAATGTACAACATGTAAAGTCAACCCACAGAGACATGGAGAGAACATGCAAACTCCACATATACAGGTGCTGGTCATAAAATAAGAATATCATGACAAAGTTGATTTATTTCAGTAATTCCATTCAAAAAGTGAAACTTGTATATTAGATTCATTCATTACACACAGACTGATGTATTTCAAATGTTTATTTCTTTTAATGTTGATGATTATAACTGACAACTAATGAAAGTTCCAAATTCAGTATCTTGGAAAATTAGAATATCAATAAGACCAATGCAAAAAAAGGATTTTTAGAAATGTTGGCCAACTGAAAGGTATGAACATGAAAAGTATGAGCATGTACAGCACTCAATATTTAGTTGGGGCTCCTTTGGCCTGGATTACTGCAGCAGTGCGGCGTGGCATGGAGTGCATCAGTCTTTGGCACTGCTCAGGTGTTATGAGAGCCCATGTTGCTCTGATAGTGGCCTTCAGCTCTTCTGAATTGTTGGGTCTGGCGTATTGCATCTTCCTCTTCACAATACCCCATAGATTTTCTACGGGGTTCAGGTCAGGCGAGTTTGCTGGCCAATCAAGACCAGGGATACCATGGTCCTTAAACCAGGTACTGGTAGCTTTGGCACTGTGTGCAGGTGCCAGGTCCTGTTGGAAAATGAAATCTGCATCTCCATAAAGTTCGTCAGCAGCAGGAAGCATGAAGTGCTCTAAAACTTCCTGATAGATGGCTGCGTTGACCTTGGACCTCAGAAAACACAATGGACCAACACCAGCAGATGACATGGCACCCCAAACCATCACTGACTGTGGAAACTTTACACTGGACCTCACGCAACGTGGATTCTGTGCCTCTCTTCTCTTCCTCCAGACTCTGGGACCTTGATTTCCAAAGGAAATGCAAAATTTACTTTCATCAGAAAGCAGCAGTCCAGTCCTTTTTGTCTTTAGCCCAGGCGAGACGCTTCTGACGCTGTCTCTTGTTCAAGAGTGGCTTGACACAAGGAATGCGACAGCTGAAACCCATGTCTTGCATACGTCTGTGTGTGGTGGTTCTTGAAGCACTGACTCCAGCTGCAGTCCACTCTTTGTGAATCTCCACCATATTTTTGAATGGGTTTTGTTTCACAATCCTCTCCAGGGTGCGGTTATCCCTATTGCTTGTCCACTTTTTTCTACCACATCTTGTCCTTCCCTTCGTCTCTCTATTAATGTGCTTGGACACAGAGCTCTGTGGACAGCCAGCCTCTTTAGCAATGACCTTTTGTGTCTTGCCCTCCTTGTGCGAGGTGTCAATGGTCGTCTTTTGGACAACTGTCAAGTCAGCAGTCTTCCCCATGATTGTGTAGCCTACAGAACTCAACTGAGAGACCATTTAAAGGCTTTTGCAGGTGTTTGGAGTTAATTAGCTGATTAGAGTGTGGCACCAGGTGTCTTCAATATTGAACCTTTTCACAATATTCTAATTTTCCGAGATACTGAATTTGGGCCTTTCATTAGTTGTCAGTTATAATCATCAACATTAAAAGAAATAAACATTTGAAATACATCAGTCTGTTTGTAATGAATGAATCTAATATACAAGTTTCACTTTTTGAATGGAATTACTGAAATAAATCAACTTTGTCATGATATTCTAATTTTATGACCGGCACCTGTATAGCATCCTGACCAAGAGTAGAACCTGAGTCCTTGATGTTTGGGTTAACCACTGAGCCACCCAAGGTTTCAAAAAGGAAAAAGCCTGAAAGCCAAGTAAAACTACTCATCGGTCTTTAGTCTGATAGGCGTAGATGTGCACCACATGCATGAGATGCCTGTCACCGTGTCCCTCAAAAAGATGACTTGTGCCTGTTTTCAAATTGCCTGAATGTGCTCTTCTATTTAGCTGCATCATACCCTGTTGTAAGGTGCCTGCTCATGGTGGTCTTGTTCTGTGTTTCTATATGAAATACAATTCCTAATGTTATAAAAAATTTTAAAAAGATGTCTCAGTGATGGGCAATTAACCAAATTTTGCTCTAAACCTATTAGAAAACAATTCTGCAAATAAAATTTGATGTCTTACAAATCATTATCATATTCAAGACACTATAAAAAGACAATTTACTAACATCATTTATAACACTCATAAACTGGCACATGACAGACATTTGTAGTAACAATTTGAATTGCATTTGTCTACAAATGTATGTGATGTGCCAATGTATATGTCTCTGTTACATGTAGGAATTCATGAAAGCAATGCTAATTTCTGTGATGCGCCATCTGTTGGAAAGACAAAAGTAATGCATATGTCTCTGTTACAGTATATCCCATTTTGTATGGGATTTATAAAAGCAGTGTAATGTTTGTGATGCACCATCTGTTAGACTGACAAATGCAATGCATATGTCTCTGTTATATGCCATGTGGTATGGGATTCATTACAGCAGTGTTAATGTTTGTGATGTAACATGCAATGCACATTATTACTACACATGTCTGTGATGCGTCATCTGTTGGAATGACAAATGCAATACATATGTCACTCTTAAATGCCATGTGATATGGGTTTCATTACAGCAGTGTTAATGTGTGTGATGCGCCATCTGATGGAATGACAAATGCAATGCATTTTATTACTACAAATGTTTGTGATGCACCATCTGTTAAAATGACAAATGCAATGCATATGTTTCTGTAATATGTTTTTTCGTATGGGGATTTGTAAAATCAGTGTTAATATTAGTGATGTGACATCTTTGGAATGAAAAATGCAATGCATTTTGTTATTACAAATGTTTGTGTGCCTCGCAGTTAGGAGACCTGGGTTTGCTTCACGGGTCCTCCCTGTGTGGAGTTTGCATGTTCTCCCACAGTCCAAAGCCATGAAGGTTAGGTCGACTGGCGATTCTAAATTGGCCCTAGTGTTTGTGCTTGGTGTGTGCGTGTGTCCTGCAGTGGGTTGGCACCCTGCCTAGGATTGATTCCTGCCTTGCGCCCTGTGCTGGCTGGGATTGGCTCCAGCAGACCCCCGTGACCCTGTGTTCGGATTCAGCGGGTTGGAAAATGGATGGATGGAAATGTTTGTGATGCACCATGTGTTGGAGTGACAAATGCAATACATATGTCTCATAAGTATTTTCATATGGGGATTTGTAAAAGCAGTGTTAATGTTAGTGATGCGCCATCTGTTGGAATGAGACATGCAGTTCATATTATTACTACAAATGTTTGCCATGCACAATCTGTTGGAATGACAAAAACACTGCATATGTCTCTGTTTTATGCCATTTGGTATGGGATTTGTAAGAGCAATGTCGGTATTTGTCATGAGCCATCTGTTGGAAAGACAAATGCAATGTATGTGTCTCTGTTTTATTCCATTTGGTATGGGATTCGTAAAAGCATTTTATTACTACAAACTTTTGTGACATAGCACCCAGACATGCACACAGATGCACAGACACTTGTGCCTGTGACACGGTGTAATTTGGTTTCTTTTCTTGGTACTCAAATGTGGCACTTGGTGCCACGGCCCACCTGCCAAGTTGTTTTGCCTGCCTAAGGTAAAGTCATCCCTGATGGAGGATTGCAGGAATCGTTGGGTAGAGGGGTCCTTTCATCGGATTGGCTGGCCCAGCGCTGACTCAGTTGTGGAATGGCCAATAGAGGGAGGCAGCTTGATGGCTCAGGTCTCCAGGACTCTAAACAAATCCAAATCCTATTATGTGATATCATCTCCTGTTGAATTCTGCTCTGTACTTATAATATTTTTATTTTTACACTGTATTGAGGATTTGTTCTGTTCTGTGTATTGTATTGTATTGAACCCCTTCTTTTGACACCCACTGCACGCCCAACCTACCTGGAAAGGGGTCTCTCTCTGAACTGCCTTTCCCGAGGTTTCTTCCATTTATTTTCCCTACAAGGATTATTTTTTGTGGAGTTTATCTTTGTCTTCTTAGGGAGTCAAGGCTGGGGGGGGGGGGGGCTCTCAAAAGGCCGGGCCTGTTAAAGCCCATTGTGGCACATCTTGTGTGATTTTTGGGCTATACAGAAATAAATTGTATTGTATTGTTTAGTAATTCTGCTAATAAAGGAAATTACAGAATGATAAAGGGCTTGGGTCCTGTCAGGTTTTCCGTTTAATTTGAAGAAGTGAAATAGGACTTGGGCGGCACGGTGACACAGTGAGTAGCGCTGCTGCCTCGCAGTTAGTAGTCCTGGGTTCGCTTCCCGGGTCCACCCTGCGTGGAGTTTGCATGTTCTCCCCGTGTCTGCGTGGGTTTCCTCCCACAGTCCAAAGACATGCAGGTTAGGTGGATTGGCGATTCTAAATTGGCCCTAGTGTGTGCTTGGTGTGTGTGGGTGAGTCTGTGTGTGTCCTGCGGTGGGTTGGCACCCTGCCCGGGATTGGTTCCTGCCTTGTGCCCTGTGTTGGCTGGGATTGGCTCCAGCAGACCCCCATGACCCTGTGTTCGGATTCAGCGGGTTGGATAATGGATGGATGGATGGACTTACCCTGGGTGGCACGGTGGCGCAGTGGTAGCGATGCTGCCTCGCAGTAAAGAGACCTGAGTTCGCTTCCCGGGTCCTCCCTGAGTGGACTTTGCATGTTCTGCCCGTGTCTGCGTGGGTTTCCTCCCACAGTCCAAAGACATGCAGGTTAGGTGCATTGGCGTTTCTAAATTGTCTCTAGTGTGTTCTTGGTATGTGTGTGGGTGTGCCCTGCACTGGACTGGCACCCTGCCCGGGGTTTGTTTCCTGCCTTGCGCCCTGTGTTGGCTGAGATTGGCTCCAGCAGACCCCCCGTGACCCTGTGTTCGGATTCAGCAGGTTGGAAAATGGATGGATGGATGGAAATAGGGCTTAAAGAAATGCAGGTCTCAGCCCTTTTGCTTTCCATTTGGAAAAGGGTCTTCCATCTGGACATTTGTTAAGCATGTGTGGTCCGGATGGGCATCGACAATCTGGCACCTTCACTCTTTAAAATGCTCCTGGTGCAGAAGAGAAGCTCATCCTCTGACATGTCCTATGGTCTGCAGTCCTCATTTTCCTCATTTTGTTTTTTCCTAATCCAGCCCAGGGTCATTGAGGCAGAGCCTATCCCATCTAGCAATGGGCACTGGGTAGTAACAAACCCTGGACAGGACACCAGTCCATTGCAAGGTGAACACACCCACACCACACAAACACTGGGGCCAGTTTAGCTAACCTGCCTGTCTTTGGACGGTGGAAGGAAGTTGGAGCAAAAAGGAACAAATCCACGCCGACTCTTAGCCTGAATATGTCTGGGACGCTAACCATTTGTTCAGATTAATCAAGAAATTATAGCAAAAAAAAAATCTCAATTTTGCCTCCATGGCACAGATATGACAGTAAAGTCTGTTTCCACAGTATCTAGGTCACTCATTAATTAAATTGCCCCAAGGAGTTCCTCGACTAAAGCTTCGGAGTTTGTTACTCGCTATAAAATCATTTAGACTCACTTCAGGTGTCTTGTACCACTTTGTTTTGTTTGATTTAAAACATAAAAGTAGGATCTGAAATCCAGTAATTTTAAAAATAAAGGCAACTTAAAAATACTCGCCAGCCGATGTGTTCATAATCTGTGGTGGGCAAAGAAGCGGTAATGAAGCCCCTGACGAGTTTAAAAGATCCATCCATCCATTTTCCGACCCCGCTGAATCCAAACACAGGGTCACGGGGGTCTGCCAGCCAACACAGGGCACAAGGCAGGAACCAATCCTGGGCAGGGTGCCAATCCACCACAGAGTTTAAAAGATGGCTGAAGGAAGTCCAGAGAGCCCGCTACACACATACTGGTGGGTGACAACTCTATACGGCTCAAATAAATGAAAGGACCCCTCTTGAATGAGAGTATAGCATCAAGTTAATGACACTTGTGGGCTACTGACCTGGCCAGTGAAGTAGCAGAGGGGCCTGTTCATCAGTTTCAGCTGCTTTGGTGCACTAGGGGGGCAACAATGAGACGACCCCAAAAACAGGAATGAATGGTTTAACAGGTGGAGGGAGGCCACTGACATTTTTCCCTCCTCATCTGTTTTGTCACTCGTTTGGCATTTGGCTACGGTCAGTGTCACTACTGGTAGCATGAGGCCATACCTGAACCCTACAGAGGCGGCACACGTAGTCCATCTTCTCCAGGATGACAGGCACGTCGATACGTGGCATTGCCAGAAGGTTTGCTGCGTCTCCCACCACAGTCTTAGGGGCATGGAGGAGATTCCAGGAGACAGACATGCAGTTACTGTAGGAGAGCTGGACAGGGCCCCTCGTAGAAGGTCTGTAACCCATCAGCAGGACCCACCGGTATCTGCTCCTTTGGGCAAAGAGGAACAGGATGAGCACTGGCAGAGCCTACAAAATGACCTCCAGCAGGCAGGCCACTGCCGTGAATGTCTCTGAGCAAACAATCAGAAACGGACTTCATTAGGGTGGCCTGAGGGCCCGACGTCCTCTAGTGGGCACCATGGAGCTCGATTGGCATTTGCCATAGAATCCCAGATGGCTACACTAATGGAACTGTTCTGTCTGCTGTTCAAGTACTAAGGGGCCCAAAGTGTGACAAGAAAATACGATCACACCATTACACCACCAGCAGCAGCCTGAACCATTGAAACAAGGCAGGATGGATCGAGGCTTTCATGTTGTTGACACTAAAGTCTGACTCCGCCATCCATCTCTCACAGTAGAAATTCAAGACTCATCAGTCCAGGTGACGTTTTTCCAATCTTCTGTTGTGCAAATTTGATGAGTCCGTGTGAATTGTAGCTACAGTTGCCAGGTCTTAGCTGACAGGAGTGACAACCAATGTGGTCTACTGCTGCTGTAGTCCACCGGCTTCAAGGTTTCATGTGTTGTGTGTTCAGAGCTGCTCTTCTGCTTACCACGGTTGTAACGAGTGCTTATTCGAGTTCCTGTTGTCTTTCTATCAGCTCGGACCAGTCTGGCCATTCTACTCTAACCTCTGGCATCAACAAGGCATTTTCTCCCATAGAACTGACACTCACTGATATTTTCCCTTTTTCAGACCATTCTCTGTAAACCTTAGAGATGTCTGTGTGTGAAATTCCCAGTAGATTAGCAGTTTGTGAAATACTCAGACCAGTAAGTCTGACACCAACAACCGTGGCACGTTCAAAGTCACTTCAGTCCCCTTTCTTCATCATTCTGGGGCTCAGTTTGAACTTCTGAAGGTCATCTTGACAACGTCTACAGGCTGAAATGCATTGAGGTGCTGCCATGTGATTGGCTGAGTAGATATTTGTGTTAACAAGACAGTTAAACAGGAGAACCTAATAAAGTGGCCGGTGAGTTTATATTTATTTATTTATCTACCTGTTTATGTATTTACTCATACAAAAAGCTTTCTTATCTATGATATAATGCCTTACATTTATCTATCTATTTATTATATAGTGCCTTTCACATCTATCTATCTATCTATCTATCTATCTATCTATCTATCTATCTATCTATCTATCTATCTATCTATCTATCTATCATTATATAGTGCCTTTCACATCTATCTATCTATCTATCTATCATATAGTGCCTTTCACATCTATCTATCTATCTATCATTATATAGTGCCTTTCACATCTATCTATCTATCTATCTATCTATCTATCTATCTATCTATCTATCTATTATATAGTGCCTTTCACATCTATCTATCTATCTATCTATCTATCTATCTATCATTATATAGTGCCTTTCACATCTATCTATCTATCTATCTATCTATCTATCTATCTATCTATCTATCTATTATATAGTGCCTTTCACATCTATCTATCTATCTATCTATTATATAGTGCCTTTCACATCTATCTATCTATCTATCTATCTATCTATCTATCTATCTATCTATCTATCTATCTATCTATCTATCTATCTATCTATTATATAGTGCCTTTCACACCTATCTATCTATCTATCTATCTATCTATCTATCTATCTATCTATCTATCATTATATAGTGCCTTGCACATCTATCTATCTATCTATCTATCTATCTATCTATCTATTATATAGTGCCTTTCACATCTATCTATCTATCTATCTATCTATCATTATATAGTGCCTTTCACATCTATCTATCTATCTATCTATCTATCATATAGTGCCTTTCACATCTATCTATCTATCTATCATTATATAGTGCCTTTCACATCTATCTATCTATCTATCTATCTATCTATCTATCTATCTATCTATCTATCTATTATATAGTGCCTTTCACATCTATCTATCTATCTATCTATCTATCTATCTATCTATCTATCTATCTATCTATCTATCTATCTATCTATCATTATATAGTGCCTTTCACATCTATCTATCTATCTATCTATCTATCTATCTATCTATCTATCTATCTATCTATCTATCTATCTATCTATTATATAGTGCCTTTCACATCTATCTATCTATCTATCTATTATATAGTGCCTTTCACATCTATCTATCTATCTATCTATCTATCTATCTATCTATCTATCTATTATATAGTGCCTTTCACACCTATCTATCTATCTATCTATCTATCTATCTATCTATCTATCATTATATAGTGCCTTTCACATCTATCTATCTATCTATCTATCTATCTATCTATTATATAGTGCCTTTCACAGCTATCTATCTATCTATCTATCTGTCTATCTATCTATCATTATATAGTGCCTTTCACATCTATCTATCTATCTATCTATCTATCTATCTATCTATCTATCTATCATATAGTGCCTTTCACATCTATCTATCTATCTATCTATCATTATATAGTGCCTTTCACATCTATCTATCTATCTATTATATAGTGCCTTTCACATCTATCTATCTATCTATCTATCTATCTATCTATCTATCTATCTATCTATCATTATATAGTGCCTTTCACATCTATCTATCTATCTATCTATCTATCTATCTATCTATCTATCTATCTATCTATCATATAGTGCCTTTCACATCTATCTATCTATCTATCTATCTATCTATCTATCTATCTATCTATCTATCTATCTATTATATATTGCCTTTCACATCTATCTATCTATTATATAGTGCCTTTCACATCTATCTATCTATCTATCTATCTATCTATCTATCTATCTATCTATCTATCTATCTATCTATCTATCATTATATAGTGCCTTTCACATCTATCTATCTATCTATCTATCTATCTATCTATCATATAGTGCCTTTCACATCTATCTATCTATCTATCTATCATTATATAGTGCCTTTCACATCTATCTATCTATCTATCTATCTATCTATCTATCTATCTATCTATCTATCTATCTATTATATAGTGCCTTTCACATCTATCTATCTATCTATCTATCTATCTATCTATCTATCTATCTATCTATCATTATATAGTGCCTTTCACATCTATCTATCTATCTATCTATCTATCTATCTATCTATCTATCTATCATATAGTGCCTTTCACATCTATCTATCTATCTATCTATCTATCTATCTATTATATAGTGCCTTTCACATCTATCTATCTATCTATTATATAGTGCCTTTCACATCTATCTATCTATCTATCTATCTATCTATCTATCTATCTATCTATTATATAGTGCCTTTCACATCTATCTATCTATCTATTATATAGTGCCTTTCACATCTATCTATCTATCTATCTATCTATCTATCTATCTATCTATCTATCTATCTATCTATCTATTATATAGTGCCTTTCACATCTATCTATCTATCTATTATATAGTGCCTTTCACATCTATCTATCTATCTATCTATCTATCTATCTATCTATCTATCTATTATATAGTGCCTTTCACATCTATCTATCTATCTATTATATAGTGCCTTTCACATCTATCTATCTATCTATCTATCTATCTATCTATCTATCTATCTATCTATCTATCTATCTATCTATTTATCATTTAGTGCCTTTCACATCTATCTATCTATCTATCTATCTATCTATCTGTCTATCTATTTATCTATCTATCTATCTATCTATCTATCTATCTATCTATCTATCTATCTATCTATCTATCAGGCCTACCTCATCTGCCCCATTATGTTTTAATAACCACACGGGGCGGATGTGTGCTTGACTTTGCCCTGATTCTGTGCCCGCTCAGCGCTGCTGCCCCTTTGTAGATGATCTTTATCCCTCACCTCTGACCTTGACTCTAATTTCAGGTCTTCAGCAGCAGGAGCCATACTTCAATGTACTGTATAAACTGGGCATGAATCGCCTGCTCATGCCATCCTTATCCTTTTGCAGCTGTTACACGTCGACTCCAAAGGTCGTTTTTTTTCTATTGCAGATTCAGATGGGCAGCCAACAGTCAAAGAGTGTGCCAGGGCACCAGAAACCAGAGTGGCCAACCCGACCTTCTAATATGCAAACTCCGCAGGCTGGGAAGGTGAAGCGGTGCTGAAAGTTTCACTTCCGTCCCAGTGGGAGAAATTAAAAATGTTATTGATGATATTCCGCCTAAATAACATTATTAGGAAGGGTTAGAATACGTGTCGCGCAGTGCGGTGATTTATTACACGAGGATTAGCAGTAAACTGTGGCCAATGTAAATCAATACTTGTGCATAGACATTAGTAGAAATAAAGCGTCTTTCGTCTGGATTGTGTTTACAGCCTGGGGAAGGGCAGAGCAGTAAAGACCGGCGAAGCAGAATGTGGCACCACAAGCCCGCATCTCACAAATCCCGAAACAATATCTAAAAAAAACAAAAAAATCATTTAATTACAGACCATTGCTGTTTGTCCCATTCCCAGAATGATCAAGCAGGCGACGCTCTGCAGAATTTCCTGGCCTCTGAGTTACGGCCCACTGCTGTGTAGAGCAGAGAGAAACAGAAGTAATGCATCATTTTTATTTTCTTCTTATTATTAGATGTTTGTGCACTTTTATAATTTTAGAAGCCATTCCAAATATTTACACAATGGAAACTACTTTATAAATCATATCTTCAGTTAAGAAAACAGATGGATGGACCTTTGTGAAATTGTAAACAATATTAATTTAATTTAACAAATATACAGAGCCCTCCATAATGTTCGGGATGAAGACCCATTTCTCCTTGATCTACCCCACCATCTGCCCCACAGTTTAAAATTACAAATCAAACAACTCAGACTTCATGATTCAAGTGCACACCGCAGACTTTCATTTAAGGGGATTTGCAGACACTTCGGTCACACAACACTTTCTCTACACATCCCCCTATTTCAGGACACCATAATGTTTGGGACAACTAAAGTCCCAGCTGTTTGTGATTCCTCAGGTGGGTTTCATGGCTTCATAAGATGCCTCGGCTTGCTGCTTCTACCCTTTGGAGTCTGTAGCTGCCATTGGTCAATATGACAACAAGAGCTGTGCCAATGAAAGTCAGAGAAGACATCATGAGGCTGAAACACGAGAATCAAACGATCAGAGACATCAGTAAGGCTTTAGGAAGACCAAAATCAACTGTCTGGAATATCATGAAGATAAAAAACACACTGATGGTCTCAGCAATCACAAAGGGACTGCTGGGCTGTGGAAGACCTCCACTGCTGATGACTGAAGAATCCTCACTTATGGTGAAGAGAAAGCCCCCAACGCCTGTCTGACAGATCATACACAGACTTCAGGGGGCCGATGTGGACGTGTCAGAGATGACAATCAGCAGAAGACTTCATGAACAAAAACACAGAGGACACACTGCAAGATGTTAGCCACAAAAACAGGATGGCCAGTTTGTGACAAAAGACTTCAAAGATCCTGCAGAATTCTGGGAAAAGGTAAAGAGGAACCTCATCAGAGAGAAGACAAGAGCAGAGTCTGGAGACCATAAGGAACTGCCCGAGATCCAAAGCAGACCACCTCATCTGTTAAACATGGTGGTGCTGAGGGTGTTATGGTTGCCACAGGTCCTGACTGGCACACATATCTTCACTGATGACGGCACAATGAATTCTGAGGTGTGTAGAAACACCTGATCTGCTCAAGTTCAGTAAAGGCCTCCAAACTCACTGGACGGCACTTCTTCCTACAACAAGATGATGAGCCCAACAGACTGCTGAGGACACACAGGAGTTTATCAAAGATAAAAAATACACAAATTGAATATCTCATGTTTAATAATAGACAGCAAGGATCCAGTGTCCAGGAAGGCAAATATCAAGCCTGCTGCTTGTCTGGGCGGTAATAAGTTGTTCTACCCTTGGGCTCCCCTCTCACCACCCACCAATTCTAAACTGGCAATATGTGTGTGATAGAGAGAGAGAGACTGGTGCCCAATTGGTACCCACCTTTTACCTGATGCTGCTGGGTTAGGCATAGACCATGACTGAACTGCAGTAGGCACGATGAAGAATATTAAAATGTTAAACTGCATTACTTTAATGACTTATTTCTAATAATCTGCATTCAAAAATAGACATCAAGCCTCTTGTATCTGCGACTAAGTTTATAAGCGAGGGCGGATTAATGGATCATTTAGAATGAAGAAGCAGAGCCTGAAGAACAAGACGTGGCAATAAAAACACATCATGCGTCTCTGGACCCTTCAACATTCCTTGTGGGCCAACAAAACGCATATTATTAAAATGATATAGTTATACATTATACATTTAATAATTTATGTTTAATAATCTGCTTTCATCAATAAACATAATGCATTGGTCCTCTGCCATTGTAACCGTGATTAAGCGAATACAAAAATACGGATTATGTAGAGCAGTAAATATTATAAGAAAGATTAAAAAAAAAATGTTAACTTATTGTTCTCTAAAGAAGAACAAAAAAACAATCCCAATGTTTTTATTATATTGTATAGATAGATAGATAGATAGATAGATAGATAGATAGATAGATAGATAGATAGATAGATAGATAGATAGATAGATAGATAGATAGATGTGAAAGGCACTATATGATAGATAGATAGATAGATAGATAGATAGATAGATAGATAGATAGATAGATAGATAGATAGATAGATAGATAGATAGATAGATAGATAGATAGATGTGAAAGGCACTATATGATAGATAGATAGATAGATAGATAGATAGATAGATAGATAGATAGATAGATAGATAGATAGATAGATAGATAGATAGATAGATAGATGTGAAAGGCACTATATGATAGATAGAATAGATAGATAGATAGATAGATAGATAGATAGATAGATAGATAGATAGATAGATAGATAGATAGATAGATAGATAGATAGATAGATAGATAGATGTGAAAGGCACTATATGATAGATAGATAGATAGATAGATAGATAGATAGATAGATAGATAGATAGATAGATAGATAGATAGATAGATAGATAGATAGATAGATAGATAGATAGATAGATAGATAGATGTGTAAGGCAGTATATAATGATAGATAGTGTTGCATGAGGCTGGGGGCCAGACCCAGCTGGAACGCCTGGAAGGAAATCTACATGTCCCCTGGGCCACGAGGGGGCAACCGCCCTGGATAGCAAAGGGACCACAGGGAAGTAGCAGCGAGGCTCAAACCCATGGGGGCCCATGGCTACCGCCAGGGGTTGCCCCAAGCCTCATAAAGCCCGGGAGAACTACACTTCCGCCACACCTGGGAAGGTGGAGGAAGGACCTTTCCATAACTCCTGGAGTGCTACCGGGTACTCAGGCGGTACTTCCGCCACACCAGGAAGTGCCGCTAGAACAACGTCAGCGAGCACATGGAGCCTTCCCACAGTCGATGAGCTGGAGTCGGGTGCTGGAGTAGGCCGAAGCTCCAGCGGATGGAAGAGAAGCAGCCCACGGACATTGAAAAGCCAGAGTCGGGAGGAGAGGACGAAGCTTCAAGGAAGGAGTGGTGGTGCCAGACGGGTGTGTTTTGGTTGTGTTTAGTGCTTTGTTTGGGACTGTGTTGTGTCTGGAGGGATTATGGGAAAGACGTACCCTCCAGGTGAAAATAAACCTATATTTGATTTTTATACATGCCTCCATGCGAGTCTGTGCCGGGTCGGGCACAAGAAGGTGGTATTGTTATGATAGATAGATAGATAGATAGATAGATAGATAGATAGATAGATAGATAGATAGATAGATAGATAGATAGATAGATAGATAGATAGATAGATAGATAGATAGATAGATAGATAGATAGATAGATAGATAGATAGATAGATAGATAGATAGATAGATAGATAGATAGATAACATACAGTTTTCTTCATAATGGCACTGAGTTTTGTTTTCATTCTCTTCTCCTCCACTACAATCTCCAGGGGGTCCACAGTGTGTCCCATATCATCATCCTGCCTTCTTAGTTAGCTTGTTGATTCGGTGGTCCTCTATTCTAGTGACGTCTCCAGCCCAGCACACCACGCTGGTCATCACAGAGTTGTAGAAGATGTGAAGGATGTCACTTCCCACATTAAAAGAATGCAGTTTCCTAATGAAGAAGAGTCTGCTCTGTCCTTCCTTACGTGGTTCCTCTGTTACTAGACAAGTCCAACTTGTCATTGATGTTGACCCCCATTGTCCCCAGTGCTATACAGAAGCACATTGTATTCTAATTCAAACCCTTAGATCCTGTGCCACAACTAAAGGCAAACAAAACGTATTGCAGTTCACTTGGTGGCTGCTCCGAGTGTACTTTATTTTTCGATTCAACAGCATGTGTTACTTATTCCAAAACTGAATATTCTAATGTGACCAATCAGCATCATGGGGCAGGTCAAGGGGCTTCGACATGTGGGGTAAGAGGCGTTCTATTTGTAAATATTTCTGTGTTCTGGTGGCAAGGGTAATTGTCATCAATGTGGGATGATTAGTTGAAACAATGAGAAGTTTGTATCAGGTCTTGCTGAAATGTCTACTACTGTACATTGTCTTTGAGTAAATAATCTGTTATGCTGGCCTTCTTTCATATCGTTCCATTCTTCTTCTGATTGTCTTGACCAATACATTAAGAAGTTTAGCAATACCCAGTACACTCATCCCCATCTGCAGGTATTGATGGACCATATTTAGGAGAATATTGGTGCATGGACACCGCGGTTGATGGTCTACCTAATTGTATGCTTCAGCTCTTGAATGTGTTCAAAGGAAATTCTTCTCCTGCTGATGTTTCCACTACACTGGCTCTTTCCAGAAAGCAGTCGACACAGAAGGGAGTGACATGTCATTGACATCACCAGACTTCATGAACAGAAACACAGAGGCCACACTGCAAGATGGAGGCCGCCAAAGCAGGACAGTTTGTGACAAAGGACATCAAAGAACCTGCAAAATTCTGGGAAAAGGTTTTATGGACAAAGATGGACCTCATCAGAGTGATGGCGAGAGCTAAAAGGAACTGCCCGAGATCCAAAGCAGACCACCACATCTGTTAAACATGGCAGTCCTGGGGGTGTCACAGCTTGAGCATGTATGGCTGCCACAGGTCTTCATGAATTCTGAGGTGTGTAGAAACACCTGATCTGCTCAAGTTCCTGTTAATGTCTCCAAACTCACCGGACGGCACTTCATCCAACAACAAGATGATGTGCCAAACACACTGCTGAGGCCACACAGGAGTTTATCAAAGCTACAAAATAATACACAGATTAAATATCTTATGCTTAATAATAGACAGCAAGGATCCAGTATCCTGGACGGCAAGTCTCACGCCTGATGCTTGTCTGGGTGGTAATTGCTTCTTCTAACCTTGGGCTACCCTCTCAGTGTGCGTCGGACTGATTGACAATTCTTTCCCACAGCAACATAAAAGCCTTGTGTGCCGCAGTGACTTGTGCCTGTGCCTGTCTGTCTGTCTGTCTGTGTCGGGTTTGGGGGAGCTAGAGTGCCCCCTGCAGGCCACAGATGTTACAACCACAACACTTCAGTTGTTGGCCTTTCAATCAGATATACCAAATCATCCGCAGCTCATTGTAATTCATTCCCCCACACAGTTTTGACATGGATCCAGAGACAAAAAACTCTGAAACTGACAATCCACGTGTGGATCTAACAATTGTAATGGAAAATTACATTAACGGGCATGCAAACGGTTAATCGATTTTTCAGCACATGCACTCAATTTAGAAGTTCCTGCCGTCGTGTGCATTTTCTGCAGCTTTTTGCGGTAAATGTGGCGTGAAATTTTAAGAAGGTGACCCCCAACAAAGACATGACCTCCAGGCTACGTTGAACAAGTCCAGCATTTCTATATGGCGAGACGGTCCGATGACGAGACACAAGGAATGGATGTCGGAGAGCAAACCAGCAGCCTTAGGTTTTACAGTTGAATGCTTTAGCCACCAGGGGGCCACACTGCCTCTTAATGCTTTCAGAAACATAATACACATTTGTGAGCAGTGTAAATGAAACACGAAGCAAAGAGAAAAGGTTTGTGGACCTGTCAGGTAAACCCCATTTGCTGTTGGACAAAACAATTTAACACGTAGTTCCAGTAACATCAACGCTCAGACTGAAGAAAGATGGCGGTGGTAGCGGTTACAAAGGTAGACAGGGTGGACTCAGGAGCCTCAGGACCGGAAGTGAAGTGATGTCACGTGCCCATAGGTTTTAGGATCTGCAGGGAGAAAGAGAGGAGAAACATTACAAGACAGCGCCAACACTTGACTCGGGGTGGAATTACAGGCACATAATTTTGAACCTGGCTGTCTGGTTTTTGGGACATCTGCATAGTAGGATATAACCGAAATGTTGGTGTAACAGCCCACCTATCTATCGTCATAACCCTGCTGGCCTGAGTAACGGCCTATGCATTTCTGTTATGCTCTCTATAGTATATCGTGCAGTCTGCTGCTGTCGAGGTGTACTGCCGCCCTGGGAGAACAACTAAGCCCAGGACCGCTGCACGATCAGGATACTGCTAGAGAAAAGCAGTTCCTTACTGAACTCTTTTGGGGTAACGTGACCAACTCTCGTCCTATTTTTGACCCACTCACCACACGTCACACAACAAGGATCGATTTCAAACTTTCCCAGATTAGGGTGTGAGATGCTCTCGCCTGGGATAACCTCCCCCTAAATCATCTCAAATGAGATCACTGTCCTTACAGTTCAAGAGCCTGGTAAAATGCTGTACACCAGCAGCCAATACCAACAACAGATGTTCTGTCCTACTGGTCCCAAAAGGTCGATCACTCTGGTGGAACCACAAAGTTCGTCTTCAGAGACGCGCCTCCTGTGTATCCCCGAGTGAAATAAACTCTTTTTCTAGAAGGTGGCTCGCAGGTGGCTACTTGACACTAACTCACTGCTTCTCCCTGCTTCACCGCTCAATGTCTCTCTCTCTCTCCCTTCCGTTCCGAGTTAAATAGTCTTCAGCCCAACCGCCCCCTTCCCCTTAAAGGTGTAATTTCCCATTTTTGGAGAACCCTCAGCAACACACTTCCTGATGTACACCCTAAGGAGACTCCGACTGACAGACGGGTATCAGCAAGAGTGAAAGGGAAGGTCTACAGGACGGTAGTGAGACCAGTTATATTATATGAGCTGGAGACGGTGGCACAGGAGACAGAGCTGGAGGTGGCAGAGTTAAAGATGCTAAGATTTGCATTGGGTGTGACGAGGATGGACAGGATTAGAAATGAGGACATTAGAGGGTCAGCTCAAGTTGGGAGTCAAAGTCAGAGAGGCGAGATTGCGTTGGTTTGGACATGTGCAGAGGAGAGAGATGAGGGGTATATTGGGAGAAGGGTGCTAAGGATAGAGCTGCCAGGGAAGGGGAAAAGAGGAAGGCCTAAGAGAAGATTTATGGATGTGGTGAGAAAGAACATGCAGGTAATGAGTGTGACAGAACAAGATGGAGAGGACAGGAAGATATGGAAGAAGATGATCCGCTGTGGTGACCCCTTACAGGAGCAGCCGGAAAAAGAAGAAGGAAGATTATTATTATTATTATTTTTATTACAGTAATCCCTCACTTATCGCAGGCTGACCGCGATAACTGAATTTCCGTGAAGTAGGGACACCATATTTATTTAATTATTTAACGTGTATTTGGACGTTTTTAAACCCTCCCTGTATTGTTTACAACCCACCCTTTACTCTATTAATAACAGGGACAACTGCAAGCAATATGAAATTAGTAGATAAGTTTACACTTACTGTATAGCGAAGTACACGTAGCAGCTTGTAGGCGGTCATGACGTCGTCAACCTTGTTGCAAAGATTCCTAAAGCAGATTCCATCCAGACTACTGCCTTATCATGTCCACTTGCAACTCATTTTGCGCCCTGGTTAAAGGACACTGCGGCCGTAGATCTTATATGCTTTTCCTCCTTTTTAAATAAAAAGAATCGTGGACTCTTTGATGCTGTAATGGCGTAGCTGTTCCCTTCCTTCAACATATCCAAAACGTTTACCTTTTCTGCAATCATTTGCATCTTCTGTTGGCGCTTGGACACGGCCCCTGAAGCAGTAGCACGTTAATGATGAATGAGTGAGATGAGACTTCCTGGTTAATGCAGCACTCCGTCGCTGAGCCAATCAGCAGCACACAGAAACTTAACTGCGTGCTCTGATTGGGTAGCTTCTCAGCCATCCGCCAATAGCATCTCTTGTATGAAATCAACTGGGCAAAGCAACTGAGATAGCAAGTACCAGAAGTAAAAAGACCCATTGTCCACAGAAACCCGCGAAGCAGCGAAAAATCTGCGTTATATATTTAGATATGCTTACATATAAAATCCGCGAAGTCGTGAATCCGCGAAAAGTGAACCGCAAAGTAGCGAGGGATTACTGTATTATTATTATTATTATTATTATTATTCGTAAGAGCCAATCTTAGAAAGTTAAAGTTCTGAGTTAAACTCATATTAATGTTTGCTTAATTTGAATAGAATATAATTTCTTCCATAGTCATAGACAATGGTATGGTCTTTTCCCCCTATAAGTTAGTAAGAGATAGAACCTTCTTGCTATAACTGAGAGACAGTGTGGTAATAGCTTAGTTGTTGTGTTTAGAACAGGTCCCAGTAAACAGGGACTTGAATAGAAATACATAGAAATGGGATAAGCATACAGTTTTCTGACCGTTTTGAAATGGTTCAGAAATGTCTTGAAACGTTAAGTAAATAATAACGATTTAAGATGTAACAAGATTAAGCTTAGAACTGAACTTTTCTTATTATAAATTTTTCCATTTTTTTGCAATTTTAATTTTCTTTTTTGTGTGAACTATTTGGGCGGCACGGTGGCGCAGTGGTAGCACTGCTGCCTCGCAGTTAGGAGACCTGGGTTCACTTCCCGGGTCCTCCCTGCATGGAGTTTGCATGTTCTCCCCGTGTCGGCGTGGGTTTCCTCCCACAGTCCAAAGACATGCAGGTTAGGTGTATTGGCAATTCTAAATTGCCGTTTGTGTGTGTCCTGTGGTGGGTTGGCACCCTGCCCGGGATTGGTTCCTGCCTTGTGCCCTGTGTTGGCTGGGATTGGCTCCAGCAGACCCCTGTGTTTGAATTCAGCAGGTTGGAAAATGGATGGATGTGAACTGTTTTACTTTGAAACTTAACTAAACTTTTAAAAACGAAGATATTTTGTCCGTGGAATCATTTCTGCTTGTCAGGCTTTTGTTGAATCCCATTTTTTAAGTTAGTGCTGCTGAACTTTGGTAACTTTGGAAAAACGCAGCTACATTTTCATCAGAAAACTAGCCATCTGAAGGCCTTGAACTGGAATCTACCATCTGAGGACAGAGGACGCTTCTACACCAGAACTCGTAACAACGAAAGAAAAAGAACTGAGTCATTATGAGGTACTGTGCTGTTATCTTCTACCTCTGCATTATCGTAGATGAAAGCAAGGTCGCCGTACCTGAACTTAAGAAGATTTTAAGAGACTGTGATATTATGAAGACATTGTGGATTATCGCTTGTGTTTTTGAAACCTCGCTATAAGGAAGTATCTGCTTTGTTGGAACGTTCCGATTGTGACGAAGTTGCTGTCAGTCATTTGAGCTGTTGTCATGGCAATGTCTAAGCATAACTCAAGTGAAGTTAGCAGTGATTTCAGTACAGATTCAAAGCCAGAGAATGTAATTGGAGATCTTAAAGAATGGACTTTGACATTATTATTATTATTATTATTATTATTGCTAGACATTAAGCCCGTTACAATAACGGGCGCTAGGATAGTAGTGTATAAACATTAGTAGGAACAGTCTATTTTGAATGGCAAAGGACCGTCTATTTTCTGTTACAGTAATACTGGCTTGTATGTGGCTGTAATATGCGTCACTGTATTGTGTGCCTTTAATTTTCTCTCACAGTACTATGTCTCTCCAGCAAGTATTTTAATCTGTTCTGGCGTGCAGATGATTATTGTATGTATGGCGTCTCCCCAGCAACGGATATTATGTGTGCGAAAATAAATCTTTTAAAAGTCCATCCATCCATCCTCTTCCGCTTATCCGAGGTCGGGTCGCGGGGGCAGCAGCTTGAGCAGAGATGCCCAGACTTCCCTCTCTCCGGCCACTTCTTCTAGCTCTTCTGGGAGAATCCTGAGGCGTTCCCAGGCCAGTCGAGAGACATAGTCCCTCCAGCGTGTCCTGGGTCTTCCCCTGGGCCTCCTCCCGGTTGAATGTGCCCGGAACACCTCACCAGGGAGGCGTCCAGGAGGCATCCTGATCAGATGCCCGAGCCACCTCATCTGACTCCTCTCGATGCGGAGGAGCAGCGGCTCTACTCTGAGCTTCTCACCCTATCTTTAAGGGAAAGCCCAGACACCCTGCGGAGGAAACTCATTTCAGCCGCTTGTATTCGCGATCTCGTTCTTTCAGTCACTACCCATAGCTCATGACCATAAGTGAGGGTAGGAACGTAGATCGACTGGTAAATTGAGAGCTTTGCCTTATGGCTCAGCTCCTTTTTCACCACGACAGACCGATGCAGAGCCCTCATCACTGTGGACGCCGCACTGATCCGCCTGTCGATCTCACGCTCCATTCTTCTCTCACTCGTGAACAAGACCCTGAGATACTTGAACTCCTCCACTTGAGGCAGGATCTCGCTACCAACCCTAAGAGGGCACTCCACCCTTTTCCGGCTGAGGACCATGGTCTCGGATTTGGAGGTGCTGATTCCCATCCCAGCCGCTTCACACTCGGCTGCGAACCGATCCAGAGAGAGCTGAAGATCACGGCCTGATGAAGCAAACAGGACAACATCATCTTTTAAAAGTCATCCTATTGTAATATCATGAAAATTTGTATATTTAGGAAAACACTTTACACTTTACCAGGCCAAGTTTGTTAATCGCATATCTGACATCCTCAGAGTGAACACTTGCACAACAACACACACTAATCCCACCTCTTTGGGGAAGCCGGTCTCTGCGTCTCAGTAGCCAATTGGATTTTTCGTGCGTTATGTTTTAGGTCTTACCTCATTTACCGAAATCCGATTGGATCGGCCGCGCGATATTTTATAGGTCCCGCCCTCTCTGTCTTGTGTGACGCGTCAGGCGGCCTTTGAAGCATCTGAAAATCTGATGTCCTTCAGAAGAGATCTGGCTTTGTGGGGGTGTTATGTCCATTATTACTTCATCATTTTGCTGACATTTGACTCTGAATTGCTGTGGACTACCACCACAATTTATCTCAGTTACAAGATTTGCACTTTCGGGAACTGTTGGTGGTCAATCGCAAACTCATAAAATCTGGCTCAGGAGAGGTCTCCTCGCAGCATGAGGTAAATAGGAGAAACTCCATTACTCAGGAGTGCAGAGACCATCTCTGAACACAGCGAGTGGAGCAATTCCTACTAAAGTCAGCCGGTCTCTTTCAGCCCATACCTTTTCGACACAGCGCTCCGCTACACTCCACCCCTCCACAGTTCAAGTCTTATCCTTTTTGCCCAATGAATTTCCGTGACCTCACACCATGAAGAGTCTCATTTCAAAGTCAGTCAGTCAGTGGTCAATCATGAACTTGTGAGATCTGGTTCAGAAGCAATCTCCTCACAGCATGAGATAAAGTAGTAACACCGTTAGTCAGCCACATGGAGAGCATCGCTGAACAATGCCAGTGGAGCACTTCCTAATGATGTCAGCTGATCTCTCTCTCTTTCTATTTTTCAGCTCCGACTTATTCTGCTCAGCATCGCCACTACTCTGAACCCATCCACAGTGTAGATCCCATCCTCGTCACCAAATGAATTGCCATGGATTCACACCTCAGTTCAAGGATGTGCATTGTGATGAAGATCATAAAGCCTATATGTCTGGTTTAGAAGTGGTCTCCATACATTGTGAGCCAATAGGAGAGCTCCACTAGTCAGCCGCATAAAGACCGTGTCCGAGTACTACAAGCGGAGCACTTCCTGATGATGGCAGCAGATCTTGACCTGTGTCAGCCCACACCATTACTGCTCAGTGTCCCAATACACTCCACCTATCCACAATGCATAAGTAATCTTCATCACCAAGTGAATTGTTATGGACTCACAACCACGAAGCACCTCACTTAAGATCTGCACAGCAGTGAACAGCCGGTGGTCAGCATTGAACCTCTAACATCTTGCTCAGAAGTGGTCGCTGTGTAGTGTGAGCCAATAGGAGAGCTCCATTAGTCAGCCCCACAGAGACCGTATCTGACCAATGCAACCAGAGCACTTCCTAATGATGGCAGCTGATCTCTATCTGTGTTTACTGCATGGTGTTCGGGTATACTCCACCCATCCACAGTGCAAATGCCATCTTCATCACCAACTGAATTGTCATGGACTCCCAACACAAAGTACCTCACTTAAGATCTGCACTGCAGTGAACAGCTGGTGGTCAGCAATGAACATGTAACATCTGGCTCAGAAGTGGTCTCCGTGCAGTGTGAGCCAATAGGAGAGCTCCATTAGTCAGCCCCGCAGAGACCATATCTGAACACTGCAAGCACAGCACTTCCTGATGATGTTAGCTTATCTCTCTCCATCATCTCCAACCTTTCCCACACAGCCACTACTCCCCAACCTATCTGCAGTGCAAATCCCATCCTTGCTGCCAAATGATTTGCCAGGGACTCACACCACAAAGAACCTCAGCTTGAAATCTGCATGGTAGAGAACTGCCAGATGTCAGCTGCTAAGCCACAAATTCTGGCTCAGAAGTGGTCTCTTTACAGCGTAAGCCAAAAGGAGAGCTCCACTAGCCACACATAGAGACCGTATCTGAGCACTGCAACCAGAACACTTCCTAATGATGGCAGCTGATCTCTATCTGTGTTTACTGCATGGTGTTCTGGTACACTCCACCCATCCACAGTGCAAATGCAATCTTCTTCACCAAGTGAATTGCTATGGACTCACACTACAAAGCACCTCCTTTAAGATCTTTACTGCAGTGAACTGCCAGTGGTCAGCACTTCCTGATGATGGCAGCAGATCGCGACCTGTGTCAGCCCACACCATTACTGCTCAGTGTCCCAGTACACTCCACCCATCCACAGTGCAAATGCCATCTTCATCACCAACTAAATTGTTATGGACTCCCACCACAAATTATCTCACTTAAGATCTGCACTGCAGTGAACAGCAGGTGGTCAGCAATGAACCTATAACTTCTGGCTCAGAAGTGGTCTCCGTGCAGTGTGTGCCAATAGGAGAGCTCTATTAGTCAGCCACACAGAGACCATATCTGAACACTGCAAGCACAGCACTTCCTGATGATGTTAGCTTATCTTTCTCCATCATCTCCAACCTTTCCCACACAGCCACTACTCCCCAACCTATCTGCAGTGCAAATCCCATCCTTGCTGCCAAATGATTTGCCAGGGACTCACACCACAAAGAACCTCAGCTTGAAATTTGAATGGCACGAACCCGCAAATTCTAGTTCAGAAGTGGTCTCCTTGCAGTGTGAGATAATGAGAGAGCTCCACTAGCCAGTCACGTAGAGACCATATCTGAGCACTGCAACCAGAGCACTTCCTAATGATGGCAGCTGATCTTTATCTGTGTTTACTGTACTGTGTTCAAGTACACTCCACCCATCCACAGTGCAAATGCCATCTTCTTCACCAAGTGAATTGCTACGGACTCACAACTACAAAGGACCTCACTTAAGATCTGCACTGCAGTGATTAGTAGTGATCCAACAAACTTCTGGCTCAGAAGTGGTCACCACACAGAGACCGTATCTGAACACTGTGAGCAGAGTGCTTCCCGATGAAGACATCTGATCCCTCGCTCGCTGTGTCACCTCCACTACTTCTGCATAGGGTCACCACTACAGACTCAGATTCCAATTCATCAGACCCAAATGTTAATTTTTCCACTTATCCAGTTGAAGACTGGGCATCAGGTGTAAGGCCAGCCAGGAGGGGACACCAGCCATATTGCAGAGGATTCTCACACATGTGAAAGAAGAACTGCCATTATTTACAGTAACAGAACATTATTAAACTGAATAAATCCAGTTCAGCATGGCAGGGGACTGGGGTCTACCCTGGCAATGTTGAGCACAAAAGAGAAACTTATACAGGTTGGAGTGCCAGTTAAGCATGGCAGGGGTCTGGAGTCTATCCTGGCAGTGTTGGGCACTAAACAGAAACCTATACAGGTTGGAGTGCCAGTTAAGCATGGCAGGGGTCTGGAGTCTATCCTGGCAGTGTTGGGCACTAAACAGAAACCTGTACAGGTTGAGGTACCAGTTCAGCATGGTACAGGTCTGAAGTCTACCCTGGCAGTGTTGGGCACAAAACAGAAAACCTATACAGCTTGGGGTGCCAGTTTTGACATGGCAGGGGCCTGGAGTCTACCCTGGCAGTGTTGGGCACAAAACAGAAACCTATACAGGTTGTAGTGCCAGTTAAGCATGGCAGGGGTCTGGAGTCTATCCTGGCAGAGTTGGGCACTAAACAAAAACCTATACAGGTTGAGGTACCAGTTCAGCATGGCATAGGTCTGAAGTCTACCCTGGCAGTGTTGGGCACAAAACAGAAACCTGTACAGGTTGGGGTGCAAGTTGAACATGGCACAGGTCTGAAGTCTACCCTGGCAGTGTTGGGCACTAAACAGAAACCTATACAGCTTGGAGTGCCAGTTTTGACATGGCAGGGGCCTGGAGTCTACCCTGGCAGTGTTGGGCACAAAACACAAACTTATACAGGTTGGAGTGCCAGTTAAGCATGGCAGGGGCCTGGAGCCTACCCTGGCAGCATTGGGCACAAAACAGAAACCTATACAGGTTGGAGTGCCAGTTAAGCATGGCAGGGGTCTGAAGTCTACCCTGGCAATGTTGGGCACTAAACAGAAACCTATACAGGTTGAGGTACCAGTTCAGCATGGCACAGGTCTGAAGTCTACCCTGGCAGCATTGGGCACAAAACAGAAACCTGTACAGGTTAAGGTGCCAGTTAAACATGGCAGGGGCATGGAGTCTACCTTGGCCACATTTGGCACAAAACAGAAACCTATACTGCTTGGGGTGCCAGTTCAGCAGCAGGCATTTTCAAGCATTTTTTAACCACTTTCTCTTACATTACGCCAATTTAGAGCATTGCCCACCTTTTCCCCGACATTGAGGTGAGGTGGCTTATTTAATGCTGTACCCTTGAGTTTTTCTGATGCCAAAACATTACATCCAGGTAGCATAACCCACACAAAACAAGGTAGTCCTCTTCTGGCAGCACCCTTTGGTGGCACCTGGGCAACACAACTGGGCTGCCCTCCTGAACTATGAGACCCATGCCACCCTGCAGGTGTCCATACTGGAGTCATCCCAGAGGAGCACTGCCTCCTATCCTACTGGGTATTGAACTGTTCTTGGCAGGCAGTCTCATCCAGTACATCCATTATATCTTTTCTTAAAAAGAATACAAACTATCCTTGCATGGGTACACATCCTTCTGCACTATCAATTCTTAATGGCACCTGGGTGGGTATAAGGAACCACTCTCGATCCCAGTTGCGATGCCATTCCATCCACTACATCTGTCACATTGCACACGTTCTTAAAGTGTCTAAGTAGACTTTCCCTTTATATGCCAATGTGCATGTAAGAGCCATTATATATTCTGAAATGCCCCTTATGTGTGGGTATGAGTGTGCTTAGTGCCCCGTCCGTCCAGACTTGCACCCTGTGCTTCTGGATTAGGCTCCCGTGATTCCATTAAGCTTCAGTTGGATCCAACGGTTTAAGCTATGTCAAGCTATAGTAATAAGAAGAAGATGGAGAAGATGATGTTGAGGATGAAGAGCAAGTAGAAGAAGGAGGAGAAGGAGGGGTAGGTGAAGGAGAACACCCATTAATGCGGTTTGAGTCTGGCTCATTATCATATTTTTATTGTTCTTATAATTTGCTTCGCTGTTTCTTACATCAACACGCAACCTCAAACAGACAATAAGCCTCAGCCTCCCGTCTGAACGCAGAACGACGTTAAAAAGCGGAGGACGAGCCGTTCATATTGCGCCCTGCCAGATCACTGAAGCTTATTGCCCGGCCAGCGCTCTGTGTCTGTCACATTGTTTGCAGATAATTCATGTCATCTTTTCCACTATTATTTTCAAGGAGGACAAAAAGTCTGATGGAAATATTAAACGGTGCCTGCAAGGGGGGTAGTAACACTGAGGGGATTTGAGGGTTGGGGTTGGGGGGGGGGGGAATGGGGGGGGGGGGGTTCAAAAAAGCGCCAAGCTCAGCTTTCCCTCGGTGGCCGTGGCGAGCACATCTGCGCAGAGACGGACGTGCCGATGGCCATCATTTGTCCAACACGTTACGTGATGTGAAGGCTTTTCACTTGGAATGCCAACCTCTATGGCAGATGATGTATGTGTTTCTTCAGTCCTGTGATTACCAGCACGCAGCCCCAGTGCAATGTTTTTCACCTCATCTGTTCCACAAGCTGCACTCCAAGGTGGGTGAAGAATTCTCCGCAAGATGGCTTCTGACATGCAGCGCAAGCAAGGCGTACCGGCGTGAATATTATCCACTAGATTGTGTCTTGAGCAGCCGGCTGCAGACAGACCCGCATCAACTGGGAATCATGAAGAAAATTAGAATTTTAATAGAGCGGCCCAGCAGCAGTAATTAAAAAGAATGATTATATTTCCTACCACCTCCAGTCCATCCCATCCCCCTCTGAAGGGTCTACAACAACAACAAAAAAAATGGAGCGTTTCTTGTTGAACGCTCGTAAACGACGGCGTTTCAAGGAGGAGGCAAGGCCGCGCTATAAAGCCGTCGGATCTGGAGTCGTGTGCGGCATTTGGCACGAGTCAATCAGCGAGCGCACGGAGAGAACGGGCACCGGCAGTTGGCCTTTAGTGAGCGGCGATGAGCGCGTTTGTCACAAGCGCACCTGCCGTTGCGGGAACGTGAATAAATCACTAGGAGAAAAGCGCTTTGAGGAAAAACGTGCTGATAAAGACAAAGAAGCACACCCCGCTGCTTTGCCATTTTTTATAGGATTGTGGAGAGCTACACCCCGTCATTCATTCTTATCCCGCATTTACCGTTACACAGCGGCAATGGAATGAGCTCAAAAGGCAAGAGCAGACTCGCGCGCACGCGCACACACATCCACACACTCCCTCATGCCGGGTCCATTTAGAAATGCAAATTTAAAAAGTCTCAATTATGAAACATAATGTGCTAATTTCATACAAACTGCCTTTGAACCCAAGGCCTTGGTGAAAAGTACATCACTGTGATTGCTTATATCAAGAGCGGCGTTTGGGGGTGGCAAGTGGGGCGACCGCGCTTAAGCAAGCCCCGCTTTCGAGGTCCGTGTGTCCCATTCGAGCAGATTTGTCATCCTCCAGTTATATTTGGATAAAGTCCGCGTGTTATATTGCAAACAAATTTAACCGAATACTGTAACGCGAAAATTCGGTGTATGTTAACGTTATATGTTAAATAAATTCGCGAGTAAGTTTATACAGTCCACACATACCGGTAACAGCGTTTGACGTAACCGGCCCCGTGTGGGGTTGGTCAGCCCCAGGCCCCGCGCACCCCTAAGGCCACCTCTGGTTTATATTGATTTATTTGTCTGACACTTTATCCAAAGACACATACAACATTCGAGATACGATTGGTTACATTACTTTTGTTTTTCCAATTGGATTGCAGGCAGGTGAAGCGACTTTCTCAGGGTCACACAGTATCAGTGGTGGGCTCTGAACCCACAGCCTCAGGGTTTGAAGTCCAAAGCCCTAACCACTGCGCCACACAGCCTGCCTGATTGCCCTTATTATTAACTCTTAATCAGGGCGCCTTAAGCAGAAACAAAATAAGTGCTGGTAACCTCTGTTTTTGTCAGCTTCTTGGTACTCCTCTGATGGGTAGCAAATTATACACCATTTTATACGATACATAAGAACATAAGACATTTGACAAATGAGAGAAGAGTGTCCAGTCCACCAAGCATGTTTGTTTAGCTAGTCGCTGTCCCAGTATCTCCTCCAGATTCCTCTTAAAGGTGCTTGATGTGTCTTCTTCAACTCCATGCCTCTATAGTTTGTTCCGGAGTCCCACAGATCTTTGCAGTTAAGAAGTGCTTCCTGGCGTCAGTCATGAATGCACTTCCCCTTAATTTCCAAATACATAACTTCTTCTTCTTCTTCTTTTGGCTGCTCCTATTAGGGGTCTCCACAGTGGATCATCTTTCTCCATCTCTTTCTGTCCTCTCCATTGTGCTCTGTTACCCCCACCACCTTCATGTCCTCTCTCAGTTCACGGTGCTTTGATTAGGTGGTGGTGGTGCAGGTCGCCACCACAGAAAACCAGGAAAAGAAACAAAAGAGAAAGTAGGGGTTAGTACGGAAGTAAATGACTCCTATAGTCTTACTGTCTACCACACTACTTGGTCACTTATTACAAGTGTCTATCATTCTTTGTGTAAAGAAAAACTTCCTAATGTTTGTGGGAAATTTCCCCTTAACAAGTTTCCAGCTGTGTCCCCGTGTTCTTGATGAACTCATTTTAAAGTCACCGTCTCGATCCACTGGACTAATTCCCTTCATCATTTTAAACACTTCAGTCAGGTCTCCTCTTAATCTTCTTTTGTTTAAACTCTAAAGGCTCAGCTCTTTTAATCTTTCCTCATAACTGTAGCCCTGTAGCCCTGAATCAGCCTACTTGCTCTTCTCTGGACCTTCTCTAGTGCTGCTATGTCCTTTTAGATAGATAGATAGATAGATAGAGATAGATAGAGATGGAGATGGAGATGGAGATGGAGATGGAGATAGATAGATAGACAGACAGACAGACAGACAGACAGACAGACAGACAGACAGACAGATAGATAGATAGATAGATAGATAGATAGATAGATAGATAGATAGATAGATAGATAGATAGATAGATAGATAGATAGATAGATAGATAGATAGATAGATAGATAGATAGATACTTTATTAATCCCAAGGGGAAATTCACAAATTTTTGTAGCCTGGAGACCCAAACTGCACCCAGGACTCCAGATGAGGCCTCACCAGTGTGTTATAAAGCTTGAGCAGAACCTCCTGTGACTTGTACTCCACACATCAAGGCGCTATATAACCTGACATTCTGTTAGCCTTCTAAATTTCTTCTGAACACCTTCTGGTAGTTGATCTTTTTCAGTCCACTACAACTTTTAAATCCTTCTCATGAGGTGCAGAATTGTGCAGAATTTCCCCTTAACTAGTTTCCAGCTGTGTCCCCGTGTTCTTGATGAACTCATTTTAAAGTCATTGTCTAGATCCACTGGACTAATTTCCTTCATAATTTTAAACACTTCAGTGAGGTTTCCTCTTCATTTTCTTTTGTTTAAACTGTAAAGGCTCAGCTCTTTTAATCTTTCTTCATAACTCATCCCCTGTAGCCCTAGAATCAGCCTAGTCGCTCTTCTCTGGACCTTCTCTAGTGCTGCTATGTCCTTTTAGATAGACAGATAGACAGAGATAGATAGAGATGGAGATGGAGATGGAGATAGATAGATAGATAGATAGATAGATAGATAGATAGATAGATAGATAGATAGATAGATAGATAGATAGATAGATAGATAGATAGATAGATAGATAGATAGATAGATAGATAGATAGATAGATAGATAGATAGATAGATAGATACTTTATTAATCCCAAGGGGAAATTCACAAATTTTTGTAGCCTGGAGACCCAAACTGCACACAGGACTCCAGATGAGGCCTCACCAGTGTGTTATAAAGTTTGAGCAGAACCTCCTGTGACTTGTACTCCACACATCAAGGCGCTATATAACCTGACATTCTGTTAGTCTTCTTATTGTCTTCCCAACACTGACTGGCAGTCGATATCTTAGAGTCCACTACGACTCCTAAATCCTTCTCATAAGATAGACTCTCGATTTTCCGACCGCCCATTGTGTATTCAAACCTCACATTTTTACTTCCTATGTGTAATTCTTTACATTTACTGACATTAAATTTCATCTGACACAAATCTGTCCAAGCCTGTTTTCTCTCCAAGTCACGTATCTTGGTATCATTTGCAAACTTAACCAGCTTGTTCCTTATATTCCTATCTAAATCATTTCTATATATTAAAAATAGCAGCAGCCCCAGCACTGACCTCTGTGACACTCCAGTCACACGACACTTTTTGGAATGTGAGGAAGAAGCCCACACAGTCATGGAGAGAACATGCAAACTCCAAGCCCCTGGGTACCAAACCTTGGACTCCTTACTGTGAGGTAGCAGCCCCCATGCCACCTTATAGATGGTTGTGCCTTCCTTAAAGGCCAACTTCCATTTAACTACAATAAAACTTTATTATTTTAATTAAAAAAAAAAAAAGAAAAGCACTTTCATTTGAATGCTTTTATGCCTTAGCCAGGTTGCTATGACAACACGTCCTCCTGATTAATTTTGTCTCATGCTTCACTTTCATTTAATTAGACATTAGATCTCGATTGAACAGTTGGTGCCTACATGGTTAAGTGAACAAATTCAATGCGTCTTCTGCAAGTTGACTTTCTTTGTGTCACATTTATAATGATGACAGAATCAGAATGGCATAATAAAAAGTTCACATTGCGCACTTATAGGACTTTAACATGGGGAGCTGCGTCTTCCTTATTAGTTAACTGTCACGGTGGGTGGACATGTTTTGCACCCTTGATTATTTTCAGATGGCCAAACAGGTCTGCACTGTCCCTCTTGAGTTATTATATTATACTGTGCATACGCTGGCATCATTCTATTGCACTTTTCCTTGTCAGTCATTTTTGTTTACACAATCATCCAAAAATCACAGCGTAAGTAAATAGTCTCAGCGCACACCAGTTACTGCCAGTTGTATAGGGTGATACCCCCAGCCAAGAGCGGAGTTTGGGGGTGGCAACTGGGGCAACTGCCCCAAGAGCCATGTCTATTGAGGTCTGTGTGTCCCGTTTGAGTGGATTTGTCAAGTTATATTCTCCAGTATATGTATATATTTGAGATGCTTCTAAGAGGAACCCTATTAAAATCCCTCTTCAAACTCAAATTCCATCCACGTACGTCTTTGAAAACATCCCACAGTCCATCTTCATCGCCCGAGAAAGGTCGCCAGTATAATTCCTTCCTAAAATAGGTCTAGCCCATCAGTCGCTGGGTTGGCTTCTCCTATCTATAGAAAAAGACATTGCATCCAGATTAGATGACAAAGATGTCATCAATGAATTTTCCAATCGGAATACAATACAATACAATACAATACAATACAATACAATACAATACAATACAATACAATACAATTTATTTTTGTATAGCCCAAAATCACAAAAGTGCCTTAAAGGGTTTTAACAGGCCCTGCCTCTTGACAGCAAGGCCTTGACTTTCTAAGGAGACAGTGCAGGATTTACGTATAAGCTACACAAGCTATAGCTTAGGGCCCCCGCCTTTTTTGGGGCCCCCAAAACAAATTGTCCGAGTGAGCAATTGTTATATATACTTAAATATACTACAGCATTATTTGTCCCAATCAGGCCCGGCCTTAGGCATAGGCGAAGTAGGCGACCGCCTAGGGCCCCGGATCAACTCCTTGGTCTAATTTTCACGCATTTCACAGAGCTTCCAGGGGGGCTCCGCCCCCCTCAGGGGGCCCCTGGACCCCCCTTTCGCCTAGGGCCCCATAATACCTAAGACCGGGCCTGTAAGGAGACAAGGAAAAATTCCCAAAAAAACCCTTGTAGGGAAAAAATGGAAGAAACCTCGGGAAAGGCAGTTCAAAGAGAGACCCCTTTCCAGGTAGGATGGGCGTCAAAAAGAAGGGGGGTCAATACAATACAATACACAGAACAGAACAAATCCTCAATACAGTATAAAAATAAAAATATTACAAGCATGGAGCAGAATTTAACAGTAGATGATATCACATAATAGGATTTGGATTTGTTCAGAGTCCTGGAGACCTGAGCCATCAAGCTGCCTCCCCCTATTGGCCATTCCACATCTGAGTCAGTGCTGGGCCAGCCAATCCAATGAAAGGACCCCTCTACCCAACGATTCCTGCAATCCTCCATCAGGGATGACTTTACCTTAGGCAGGCAAAACAACTTGGCAGGTGGGCTGTGGCACCAAGTGCCACATTTGAGTACCGAGAAGAGAAACAGAATAGGTGAGGGTTAGTAACAAATTATAACTATGATGTTACTTATGTGGGCGGCACAGTGGCGCAGTGGTAGCGGGTCCTCCCTGCGTGGAGTTTGCATGTTCTCCCTATGTCTGTGTGGGTTTCCTCCCACAGTCCAAAGACATGCAGGTTAGGTGGATTGGCGATCCTAAATTGGCCCTAGTGTGTGCTTGGTGTGTGGGTGGGTTGGCGCCCTGCCCAGGATTGGTTCCTGCCTTTTGCCCTGTGTTGGCTAGGATTGGCTCCAGCAGACCCCCGTGACCCTGTGTTCGGATTCAGTGGGTTGTAAAATGGATGGATAGATGTTACTTAGGGCGGCACAGTGGTGCAGTGGTAGCGCTGTTGCCTCACAGTTAGGAGACCCGGGTTCACTTCCCGGGTCCTTCCTGCGTTGAGTTTGCATGTTCTTCCCGTGTCTGCGTGGGTTTCCTCCCACAGTCTAAAGACATGCAGGTTAGGTGGATTGGTGATTCTAAATTGGCCCTAGTGTGTGTGGGTGTGTCCTGCGGTGGGCTGGCACCCTGCCCAGGATTGGTTGGTGCCCTGTGTTGGCTGGGATTGGCTCCAGCAGACCCCTGTGTTCAGATTCAGCGGGTTGGAAAATGGATGGATAGATGTTACTTATGTTTTAGTGTTAATGACTAACAACAGAGATGCAGTCTGTACAATTAATCAGCAGCTCTAGTCAGGATATGCTAAACTGAAGTAGTGAGTCTTCAGCTGGGATTTGAAAGCTGAGACTGAAGGAGCATCTCTTATAGTAGCAGGCAGACCATTCCACAGTTTAGGGGGTCCTGTAAGTAGAAGCTCGACCTCCCACTGTTATTTAATTAATCCTTGGAATCATAAGCAGACCGGCATCTTGAGATCTTAATGTGCGCTCAGGTTTGTAAGTCATGATAAGTTCAGACAAGTAAGCCGGACCTTTGCCATTTAATGCTTTATATGTCAAAAGGTGGATTTTGAAATCTGCCCTAAACTTAACCGGGAGCCAGTGTAAGGATTTAAGAACTGGAGTGATGTGTTCGTATTTTCTTGTTCTTGTAATAATTCTTGCAGCAGCATTTTGGATTAACTGGAGGCTGTATAAAGAACAGTTTGAACATCCAATGAACACTGCATTGCAGTAGTCAATCCTACTAGAGATAAATGCAGGAATTAATTTCTCAGAATCCTGTTTATTTAGAAAGCGCCTTAATTTCCCAACATTTTTAAGATGGAAGAAACACGATTTGGACAACATTGCAATGTGCGCCTTAAATGACATGCTAGAGTCAAAGATAAGTTAAATGACGACAAAATATTGTTGTGATCAGCGTCATTCCCTCCAATAACTAACAAGGCAAGAAAAGTAGGTTTTCGTCTCTGAACCTGGAGATTTCATGATGATACCTCCATCTTAATTTCACACTTCCTGTTGAAACACTGAAACTCACATTTTATTTGTTGCCCATAAACATGTCTGAATATTAATGCACAAAAACGTAACCGGCTGACATGACATCAACGTGAGTGATGAGTATGACATCCTGCATATCGAGACTCAAGGTGTACTTGTAATTTGGGTACGTTTTCTAGAAGAGGCCCTGCCAATTTCCGCATGACACCGCATCGCATTTTGCACTGTCGTGGTATTGTCATGAATTATGAATTGCACTTTTTATCTTTATATATAATCTTTATTTGGATCTTGATCTTTGTTTGTCCGCGAATTCACTGCCTTGTGTGGTGTTCCTGCTGTGTTCAGTAGAGGGCAGTAGTGATGGAGGAGGAGAGGAAGTGAGGGGGAGAATCGTTGGATGAGGTTGGAGTGTGGTGATTAAAGAGGATTGAACTAAAGGAGACTACGTGCTGTTTGTACTGGCTGAATACACAACACCTTGGTTGTTACTTTTGTTTACAAACCCTGTCGATAGCACTCTTTGTGTTTAGATCTGGCGTCGACACCGTGCTTTGTGTTTAGATCTGGCGTTGACACCTGCTTCATTGTCGATACTGTTGTTTTTTGTGTTTCTATCGACTGTCGTTGGCAGCACTTCGTCCAAATCGAATGTTCACCCACTTCTTGGAGTCGGCACTCAGAGTATATAAGTCGGACACACTTCTGTGATTTTCCATCAGTCGGCGTTTGGAGTTCAAGAAAGAAGCATTGGTTCTTCCTTGCTCTTTGGATTGCCACAAAGCAACCTGTGAGATTGGAGAAAGGTGGAGAAGAGATCCTGAGAGGAAAGGACAGCGTTGTGAAAACGAGACGGACTGCTCCTCCACCACCACATAATTACTATTCAGACAGTGATTCCGAGTAGGCCGTTCCTATCAAATCAATGTCCAAGGGTTTTGTTTTGTAATTTTGTTTCCCTTATAAAAAATCATAATGCTGTACGACGAAGGGCCCAGTTCACGACTGGCAGCCGCATTTAAACAGGGAGCCCTTCACAGACAACTTTAACACACGCAACGTAGTTGGGCACACATGGCTAGTATTGTTATATTTTGATAAATTCCGTGTGTTATCCTGCAAAAAATTAGCTGAATACCGTAATGAGAAAATCCGGTGTAGGTTAACATTATTTGTATTAAATTTTGCATGCAAGTCTATACAATCCATACATACTGCACAGCGTTTGACGTAACTGGCCCTGCGTGGGGTTGGTCAGCCCTAGGCCCGGCACACCCCTAAGGCCGCCTCTGACCCCAGCAACTTCATCATAGAGTTATTGACTGGACATTCACAGAAAAACAACTTTAAAAATTCCACACACACCATTATTCTAGTTTGAGAAATTAGATGATCAGATTAGAATCCTCTGTGCTATTAAGAAAACGTCACACATGTGTATTTGAAAGACAACTTCAGGGCTCATCAACTGGTAATTCCACTCCAGGGCACAGGTTGGCGACGTCTTATAAGGCCTCTGCTCTTCCTCCCTCCACAGAGCAGAAGATTGACATATTAACACCTATGACATCACTTCCAGATCCTGGCTTCCTGAACCCGCCTCTTCCACATGCCACACCTCCAGCCTCAACCTCCGGCAGTCTAAGTAAGATAAGAGTCGTGTTTTTGCCATTATCATTTAGATTTTTTGACTGTAATTCAGTATTATGGGGTTCATCTGGCGGTTCCCCCAAACCCTTTCTGCTCTCTGTTTGTCTCTTCTCACACACTGTAAGACCTTAACTGGGTTTTACTTAAGGAGCTCATAATCTTTGCAATGCACACACGTCCAGCAGCCACATGTAGAAAATGGTGGACGCGTCCACAAGATAAATTTCCTGAGGCAAATTAATAATCTGCCTCAATATGTCAGAAATTATTACATTTATTTTGATGATCTGAATGGATTAGGATAATTTAGCTCTGGGAAAAGGGACATTACACCTTTCTGTGTTTGTACCCAGTTCCCCCCAACCTGCCTGAAGGTGACATGATGACACTCTCCACCGACATGTCAGTTTCTCTTGTGTTTACCTCTGTGCTCTCACCATCCATTCTGTTTTTGGTGTTTGGTATGCTGTTTTAATCCCTGAGGGGAAATTGTCGTTTTGCATGAGCTTTAGGGAGGTCAGAGCATGTGGGTCAGCCATTGGCCCTGGAGCAATTTTCAGGTTAAGGGCCTTGCTCAAGTAACAGCCCTTCTGGCAGTAATGGGATTTGAATCAAATACCAGTGGAGATCCTTAGCCTCAGAGCCAACACTCCACCCATATCAAAAAGTCCATAAAATTAAACAATCTCACGTTACTAATGTCACATAATCTACAAGTCAGGTAATCCAGTTGTATGATCACAATGGGCAGAACACATGCATTTTGGCCAAAATATTGTTAAATAATTACCGTATTTTCCACTCCTTAAGACACACCTGACTGTTAGACGCACCTAGGTTTAGAGGAACAGAAGAAAAAAAATATCCATCCATTTTCCAACCCGCTGAATCTAAACACAGGGTCACGGGGGTCTGCTGGAGCCAATCCCAGCCAACACAGGGCACAAGGAAGGGAACCAATCCTGGGCAGGGTGCCAACCCACCGCAGGACACACACAAACACACTCACACACCAAGCACACACCAGGGCCAATTTAGAGTCACCAGTCCACCTAACCTGCATGTCTTTGGACCGTGGGAGGAAACCAGAGCACCCGGAGGAAACCCACGCAGACACGGGGAGAACATGCAAACTCCACGCAGGAAGGACCCGGGAAGCGAACCACAGGTCTCCTAACTGCAAGGCAGCAGAGCTACCCACTGCGCCACCGTGGCTCCCAAAAAAAATATTCTGAACCAAATGTTGTACTAATATATTTAATAAAATATAGCAGAATAATATTTCAACCATGTAAAGTCAACAGAGGTATTAAGAACCATTATTACAAATGAGGAGAGACTTTAAGGTTCAAGCACTCTTCTAGTTTTCTGGAAACCCCAAGAACTCCTCATCGCCAGTGTCAGAATTTATGAAGCTCAGTTGCTCATCATCACTTTGCAGCAGTAAATACCTATCATCATGACCTGTCCAAAGCCACCAGGTGTACAAAGCACGTTTGGACCAGTGCTCCCTGAAGTTATATCGCCAGTCTAGTCCCGTCTCTATTTGTAATGCCACAAAGCCCTTCATCTCGTCTTCTGTTGTGGGTTTCCACTTTGAAAAACAAGAAAATGCGGTGCAAGCGCAGCCCGCGATTCAAAAAATTGCTCTGCATACCTGTTTGTCTCATCTGACAGTAGCTGAAAAGTAGGGATTCCCAGACATTTTTCATTCCAGAAACTGCTGCAATTCCTGGCTGAATGGGAACGGCCAAGCTCGCATTTACAGTTAGGTCCATAAATTTTTGGACAGAGACAACTTTTTTCTCATTTTGGTTCTGTACATTACCACAATGAATTTGAAATGAAACAACTCAGATGCAGTTGAAGTGCAGACTTTCAGCTTTAATTCAGTGGGGTGAACACAAAGATTGCATAAAAATGTGAGGCAACTAAAGCATTTTTTGAACACAATCCCTTCATTTCAGAGGCTCAAAAGTAATTGGACAATTGACTCAAAGGCTATTTCATGGGCAGGTGTGGGCAAATCCGTCATTATGTCATTATCAATTAAGCACATAAAAGGCCTGGAGTTGATTTGAGGTGTGGTGCTTGCATGTGGAAGATTTTGCTGTGAACAGACAACATGCAGTCAAAGGAGCTCTCCATGCAGGTGAAAGAAGCCATCCTTAAGCTGCGAAAACAGAAAAAACCCATCTGAGAAATTGCTCCAATATTACGAGTGGCAAAATCTGCAGTTTGGTACATCCTGAGAAAGAAAGCAAGCACTGGTGAACTCAGCAACGCAAAAAGACCTGGACGTCCACGGAAGACAACAGTGGTGGACGATCGCAGAATCATTTCCATGGTGAAGAGAAACCCCTTCACAACAACCAACCAAGTGAACAACACTCTCCAGGGGGTCGGCGTATCGATATCCAAGTCCACCATAAAGAGAAGACTGCATGAAAGTAAATACAGAGGGTGCACTGCAAGGTGTAAGCCACTCATAAGCCTCAAGAATAGAAAGGCTAGATTGGACTTTGCTAAAGAACATCTAAAAAAGTCAGCACAGTTCAGGAAAAACATTCTTTGGACAGATGAAACCAAGATCAACCTCTACCAGAATGATGGCAAGAAAAAAGTATGGAGAAGGCGTGGAACAGCTCATTATCCAAAGCATAGCACATCATCTGTAAGACACGGTGGAGGCAGTGTGATGCCTTGGGCGTGCATGGCTGCCAGTGGCACTGGGACACTAGTGTTTATTGATGATGTGACACAGGACAGAAGCAGACGAATGAATTCTGAGGTGTTCAGAGACATACTGTCTGCTCAGATCCAGCTAAATACAGCAGTCAAATTGATTCATGATACAGATGGACAATGAGCCACAACATACAGCCAAAGCAACCCAGGAGTTTATTAAAGCAAACTTCTTGAATGGCCAAGTCAGTCACCTGATCTTAACCCAACTGAGCAGGCATTTCACTTGTTGAAGACTAAACTTCAGACAGAAAGGCCCACAAACAAACAGCAACTGAAAGCCGCTGCAGTAAAGGCCTGGCAGAGCATTAAAAAGGAGGAAACCCAACATCTGGTGATGTCCAGGAGTTCAAGACTTCAGGCTGTCATTGCCAACAAAGGGTTTTCAACCAAGTATTAGAAATGAACATTTGATTTCCAGTTCTTTAATTTGTCCAATTACTTTTGAGCCCCTGAAATGAAGGGATTGTGTTCAAAAAATGTTTTAGTTGCCTCACATTTTTATGCAATCGTTTTGTTCACCCCACTGAATTAAAGCTGAAAGTCTGCACTTCAACTGCATCGGAGTTGTTTCATTTCAAATTCATTGTGGTAATGTACAGAACCAAAATGAGAAAAAAGTTGTCTCTGTCCAAATATTTATGGACCTAACTGTATATACTGTATACCCTGTCATTCTTTCTTATATTCTGTAAGTGCTTTGAACATGGGAAAGGTGCTATATAAATAAAATGTATTATTATTATTATTATTATCACACATACACTGTGACTCCGCCTCATTTATTTATTTATTGATTGAAAATCAGTAAACTGCGGTGGGTTGGTTTCTGCCTTGTGCCCTGTGTTGGCTGGGATTGGCTCCAGCAGACCCCCGTGACCCTGTGTTCGGATTCAGCGGGTTGGAAAATGGATGGATGGATGGATGGATGGATGGATGGATGGATTCAATAAACCAATGGGGTTTCACATACCACTTCGAAACCAAAGGAAAGATAAAATAACAAATACCCAATCAATTACAAAATTTAACGGAAAATTTCACAAACAATGAACTGATTGGGTGGGCCTATGGCCAATCAGGGTGAGCCAGGGCCCAGACAGGCCCACCCTTCCTTCCTTACACCACTGGTCAGTAGGATCTGGCCCACCTGAGTACTATTACCCATATAAAGACAGCAAAAGCGTGCGGCAATAGCAGATTCAGTTGTCAAGCCGTAGAACTGCATTAGTGGTCACTCTAAGGCAGTGTTTAATAATATAATAATAATAATTCATTACATTTATATAGCGCTTTTCTCAGTACTCAAACCGCTATCCACACAGGGAGGAACCGGGAAACGAACCCACAATCTTCCAGTCTCCTTACTGCAAAGCAGCAGCACTACCACTGCCCCACCTGTGAGGACTTCTCAACCTTTAAGTATTTGCGACCCGAGTTTTCATAAGTTTTAATCTCACCCCCCCTAACATTTTTTTGAAACCCTAATAAAATTTATTCCTATAATTTTTTGCTGCCGATACACCGCTACAAGTTTAAAATTTCCCTACGAATAGCGAAATTACGCCACATGTGGCAACATTCGCGCCCCCTAGGGAACATTATGATAGATAGATAGATAGATAGATAGATAGATAGATAGATAGATAGATAGATAGATAGATAGATAGATAGATAGATAGATAGATAGATAGATAGATAGATAGATAGAATCACACACACGTGCATGGGAGCCAGCTAAAGGGCTTGAAAGGAGCTATATAACAGACAGATAGATAGATAGATAGATAGATAGATAGATAGATAGATAGATAGATAGATAGATAGATAGATAGATAGATAGATAGATAGATAGATAGATAGATAGATAGATAGATACTTTATTAATCCCCATGGGAAATTCACATGGATTGGATGCGTGATGTCGCACTCTTGAAGTTATCACAGGTTTTGCAGAAAACTGATATCTGGAAGCTCCCATCACTATCTCTGTTTAGGTGCCATTTATCTCAGAGGGAGTCTGTTGTGCTTATGGCGTGATCAGGAGTAATGGAGTGTCTTCTAACCCAACGCTCGTGTTATAAAAGCCTGAGCCACGTATTAAAGAGGACAGAGCTGCCGCCATTCTAACCTCAGGCACGACTCAGACATTCTGGCAACCTTCCCAGGCCTCCTCGGCGTCCAGCTGGCAACTGGCACTGTTGAGTTTAATAAGTTGGCAGAGCAGCCTAATAACAAGTGGCACGCAGCGCGCATTTCTTGGCTTCTTCAGCGAGGAGGTCCATTTTCATTCTAACCACACTTCTCACCTGCTGCCGCTGTGGCATTTTTAGGCAGCTGGCTTTAATTTTAGGAGGGGACTAAATTATAGGAATGTCTTTAAAAGGACCACTCATTCCAAAGTGTAGTTTCGGCACCTTATTGATCCTCCACAGTTCTGGATTTTTAAATTTATTGACCAATTAGGGGCATGTCAAAGAAAAGCGTAAAGTCACTCTGTCGCTTAGTTTGCCTTGACCAGTTATGAAAGGAGCCACTGAAGTAACCTACAGAACGTGGACCAAAATACTGAGACCCTTGCATTTTATTCAGATAAAGAACAATTCTTCCTGAAATGTATTGAAATTAAAAGTTCTTTTCTCACCCATACACGCCTTTCTTTAGTTTCCAGTGGAGCAAAACACAAAGGTCGAGAGAAGAACTCAATTCTTGGATATTCTATAAAATTATTGGAGCCCTTTAGAAGTTGTAAGAAATGATTGTGCCACTCTAAACAAAGAGAAGAAAAAGCAGAGAGTGATCAGAGAAGACAAGATAGACGGTGACAGCCAAACGTGGTCATCATAAAGGTGACATGTCCGTCTTCAAAGAGCTTGATGTTGCTGTGACCGCTGTTGCCAATATTTTCAAGTCCCTGGACGTGGCCACACAAGGAGAATTGACCTAAATTTGAAGAGGATGACTGATCAATTGATGGGGAAAGAACCAAGGAAAGCTTCAAAACAGGTCCAAGCTGCAATACAAGCTCACGGTGCAATAGCTTCAAGTCATGCCATCTATCGCTGGCTGGATGAGAAATGGGCTCCATGGTAGAAAGACCCCACTTCTAAAAGAAGAAACACAAGCAAGCTCTGGAGTTTGCCACATTGCATGTGGACAAGGGAATGACGAAACAAAATGAGACCTTTCTGGTAAGTCACAGCAGCTGATATTTAGGTCAGGTCAGGTTGGGGGAGGCATGCACTGGTACACCCACCACATGACGAAACAGATCCTGGTTGGACATGCAGTCCAGTCCCACCCTCTGGAAATGACCCTCTATCTGCTGCAGCCAGGTGTTATATGGGCTTCCCCTTGGCCTGGTCCAACCATTCAGTTACTCAGCAGTGAGGATCCTGTGAGCTGGATCATCCTCAGGTAATTGCTCCATATGGCCATAGTGCCGTAACTGATACTTCCTCATAATGCAGGCCTCCATGAGCAACGCAAAGTCAAACCAGTGGTACCGAAGGATTCTCTGAAGAGACACAGTACTGAAGGAGTCCAGTCTTCATCTCAGGTCACTGGATAGCATCCATGTCTCACAACCAGGAAGCTTGGACACTTGGAGCTTCGTCCTTTTGCAGCAATATCAGGAGCGTCACACACCCCTTTCCAGTCACCTCATGACCCCCCATGCTCTCCCAATCTGCCTAATGATCAGTGGCATAGCTAGGGGCGGGTGGAAGGGGTGGTCCACCTTGGGTGGCACATTTTTTTTTGGGGCGGCATTATTGGCCAAAAGGCTCAGTTCAATTCGTGGGTTTGGAAAAATACAACTCATGAATGAAAGAAGCAAAATTCTATGATTTTTATCCACAAATGCTTCAAAAATAATTTTCAGACTGTCCTTCTGTGAAGGCATCAGACACAGCAGTTGAAATTTATGAGGCAATAACAAAAATAAACGTGACACCGATAATAATTTCTAGGAAGATCCATATTACTAACCAAGAATGGTAAACCGGATGGCATGGACGCAGGTACAAGGCGATGGGACCATGAGACGTACTGCGCAGGCGCGTACAGCGCACGTCTCATAAACCGCAAGCGAAGTCGTATCCACCGCGCACGAAGGATTCACGGCCCAAAAACGAAAGAGCTCAACTGACCTAATGAGAAATAAAGCAACAACGTGCCCATAGCTAACGACTACCGACACGGCCACACAAAAAAGAGGATTCTGCGCTGCAGCCCAGATTCAAACGGAAGAGGCTACGGAGGCCCCACAGGTCCACAAAGATGGTACGGAGTGAAGGCGCAGGCGTCACCGCCATATTGTGAGTGGCACTACTGCGGAGTGAAGTTAGGAATAATGTGTTGCTTGGGATTGTACAAACCGCTAAACGCTTTCCACCGAATTCAAACATAATACAGCTCAATGATACAAACACGAGCCCACCTAGATAAGATCAATGAATGCAGGCGCCTACAACGCGGGTCTGAAACTGCGGAAGCAAAGCAGGCACGGGTTCAAAACGTGATGGATATACAAACACGAGCCCGGCTGGATAAAATCAATGAACGCAGGCGCCTACAACGCGCATCTGAAATGCCGCAGGCAAAGCGGGCACGGCTCCAAGACGAACGAGCTCGACTAATGTATTTCAGGATACCCATCGCCGGGGGTAGGCGAGCGAAGCGAGAAGGGGGCAGAGCCCCCCTTGTAAACAACTAATTTACAATTTATAATTTTGTTTCATTATCAATCCGAATGCGTTCTTGCTCTGCGCAGAAAACATCCCCACCTATCACTTATACACTACACTGGTTCTTGTTTTCGCAGCATAATTATATTAAACTAATAACTAGAACACGGCTCATCAGTGCGTCTATACAGTGGAACCTCGGTTTGAGAGCATAATTCGTTCTGGAAATGTGCTCACAGTCCAAAGCACTCGTATATCAAAGTGAATTTCCCCATAAGAAATAATGGAAACTCAGATGATTCGTTCCACAACCCAAAACTATTCAAATAAAAATGATTAATACAAAATATAAAGTAAAAATACATAAAACAAATTAACCTGCACTTTACCTTTGAAAAGAATCATGGCTGGTGCGAGTGAGTTTCTAAACTCTTGTGGGATTCCACCCAACGGGACGACACGCGGAAGAGCGTCCCAAAGCAATCGCAGTCTCCCAGCGCTGTAGCAGTTCGCCATAAAAGCGAATCCGAAAAGATCGCAGACATGCTATAAGCGCCTGCCTTCGATGGGTGATACAAGGAACAAGGAGCATTATAAATGTGCAGGGCCCTGCCTGACTGCTGTGTCTGTGTATAGGAGAGCGGCAGATCCCGCTACAATAAATAACCGCGCTGTTGCTGTTTCAAGCTGAATAAAGCTGGTGTTGCTTAAATACTGAGACTCAGCCTCGTGTTTTGGGGTACAAGACGGGGACTCGCACGTCACAGCACACACACACACACACACACGCACACACACACACACAACGCTGTAGTAAACACTATACGCTCATACAGATGTGGACTACATGAGTGAGCCACGCAAACTCAGACCGAGAATAGGAGACAATTACCCACAATCCCACAGCGAGAGAGAGAAGAACCATCAGCTCAGTTGTGATCACATGACGCTCAGCAGACAAAGCGTATACATACTACTCATATTGCAAGACCTTGCTCGTTTATCAAGTCAAAATTTATTAAAAATTTTAGCTCATCTTGCAAAACACTCGTAAACCAAGTTACTAGCAAACCGAGGTTCCACTGTAATTATATTCTTGTCTATCCATCCATCCATTTTCCAACCCGCTGAATCCGAACACAGGGTCACGGGGGTCTGCTGGAGCAAATCCCAGCCAACACAGGGCAGGAACCAATCCCAGGCAGGGTGCCAACCCACCACAGGACACACACAAACACATATCAAGCACACACTAGGGCCAATTTAGAATCGCCAATCCACCTAACCAGCATGTCTTTGGACTGTGGGAGGATACCGGAGTGCCCGGAGGAAACCCACGCAGACATGGGGAGAACATGCGAAATCCATGCAGGGAGGGCCCGGGAAGCGAACCCGGGTCCCCAAGTCTCCCAACTGCGAGGCAGCAGCACTACCCACTGCGCCACTGTGCCACCCTATTCTTGTCTAGTTGATGCTTATAAATAATTATATGTGAAAAGTTATTGCTTTTTCTCTATATATGAATACATCTATGCCAAATGTATCTTAATTTTTCTCTAGACGTCATTTTAATTTTTTATTTAAATAGGTTAAAAAATTCAGAAATGTTGGAGGGCAGCAAACCAAAGCACCGTCCCGCCCTGCCCCGAGCAGCACGAACTTCATAGGAAGTTGACTGTCACTGCCGAGGTAAGTAAACCTCTCAATGATGAGGTCAACGCTCTCTCCACAGACAGACACACTGCTGACATCTGTGCCCAAGAGGTCATTTAATGACCGGGCCTTCAATGACCTCTTTAATGGCAGTCCTGGTTGACCTGGCATAATTAGTCTTTTTAGTGTCTTTCTCTTTTTTGGTATTATCTCTGCATCCTCCATTGGAAGCAGAACATCCACCTCCAGCTATCTGACATATCAGTTTGTTGCTCTCGGAACCAAATAATAGTAGGCACTTTTCAGAAATTTCAATTCTTTCTGAAGTTCTTCGCTAAATGAGCACAAGTACGCAGTCAGCCTGATGAATTAAGTACCTTGCCGTCTTAGAACTTTGATATCACATTCGCGTGGTTCTCAGTTCATAAGCTTTGCATCATAAATACAGAATAACTCATTGGTCTGACAATATCCGATTTGAATTGAATTGCGTAGAGTTTGCATGTTCTCCCCGTGTATGCGTGGGTTTCCTCCGGGTGCTCCGGTTTCTTCCCACAGTCCAAAGGCATGCAGGTTAGGTTCATTGGTGATCCTAAATTGTCCCTAGTGTGTGGGTGTGTGTGTGTGTGTGCCCTGATGCTATGATTGGTGATTTTTTAATGTGTTTAGGATGTCCCCTCCAATGTGCTCTGTCTACAATGACTCGCACGCTGCTCTGTCGACAAACTGAGAAATGAGTCCGGTTTAAATTATGGGACGAATGAGAATTTACAAAAATAAATAAATCGGGGCATCAAAACTGCTTTGAGAGGTTTTACTTACCTCGCTAGTGACATTTACGGCTCTGGTGACTCTTCCCATTAAGGCAGTAGACGGATTGGGAGAGCCTGGGAAAGAAAGTACATGACTGCCCTAGGAATTCTGGGACATCTGATAAACCTTAGTTAGATTTCTCTCATAACTTCAGTCTGCGTTCAGCCTAACAAACAATAAAGGCCTGATCTCATTGACATTTTACTCACCTTAACCAGTAAGAGTCAAAGTCGTATAATTTCCATCCTTCCATCCATCCATTTTCCAACCTCTCAGGGTCCTAGGGAAAGTATAATTTGTTGCCTGAAGATCCTTTTTTTTATTATTTTACGAGGTTTATGATGCGCTTGTCCAGAGGATATTCACACACCAAACAGCTGACACATGTAGTGTGTATTCTTGGAGCTGTAAAATGTTGGGCACGCAGAGCTGTGAACCCATGCCCTGATGTCAGGTGAGTTGCTGACTGAGGCAGACATCTGGCATGTGACCTCTTCAACTTTTAGCCTATTGACCCGCCAACGTCTCAGCCGAAGCGCCCGCACACACTCGACTTGTGGTTCAAGGAGAGAAAAAAAGAAGTCGTTGTACAAAATCAGAGCCTTGTAACTCTGATAGCATTGTACGATGTGAACTGATTTTAGCAAGTTAGGCGCTTTCTGTTATATAATTACAGTCGATGGTAACATACCACGGGGTACCATGAAGATAGGGCTGCCAACCGTCCTCATTTTCCCAGACACGTCCTCATTTTTTAACGTGCCAAGGACCGTCCAGGAGGAATGTAAAATATTTTGAAAATGTCTGGAATTTTGGCCCCTAAAATCTGAAAATCTCCATATCCTTATCATTTGTAAAAATTGAAAGCCGTACACCAATCAGCATTTGCAGAACTAGTACTCACACTTATTTTTCCCCCAGAATCTTCACTTCCATTCCAGTAGTAAACAACATGGATATTGACGAAAATAGCCGATGTCTGTCCAACTTGGCTTTTTCACTTCATCTTTAGAGAAAAGCCAAGCAAAATGACACCTTTTATTGGCTAACTAAAAAGATTACAATATGCAAGCTTTCGAGGCAACTCAGGCCCCTTCTTCAGGCAAGATGAATTCAGCTTTATCATCTGGGTGAGTAGACACTGCATTATAAATGTTGATCCTTTCCTTAATTGTTTGTAATCCTAATTCACCTTAGCCAAGTGAGTTTATTCAAAATCGAAATTACAATTTCACGTGATCTTATTTTCGATTCTTCTTTCAGCAGCTCGGTTAAACAAGACATTTCACACATCCAGGTACAGTCTGTCATATTTAAGTGCGAGTAAGTACTGCTATGTAATATCTTAATGGAAAATATTGTAATTATCACCCGTTCTTCCAAAATGGATTTATAATTGTAAATAAATGAGTCAACTATTAAAGTCTCAGTTAATTAAAAAAAAAATCACTCAGTTATTCTGTCATATATAATTGCAATATCTTTTGAGTTATCAGCTGATCAAGTAATAAGTCACTTCTTCAAGAAATTTAATATTTTCGTAATTCTTTCATTTAAATAAATTCAGGAATATCCATTATGCCGAAAAAGAAAGTGCAAGTTCACAGATGACTTGAACAACAAATCTCCTTGTTTTCAAAAGGGCAGAAAAGACTGAGGGGCGAATGCTCACAGGATTCAATTTCAGTAGCGTGCTATGTGAAGATTTCTATTCATATTTATCCAGGAACCAAGATTTACTGAGCAAAATAGCTTGCAGTGGAAAAATATAAAAGAATGTAGATAAATGCAAATAAACTACCGGATATACTCACATTTAAGTTCTCCCGCGAATAAGTCGAGGCTTGATTTTACCGTATTTTATAATGTCAGTCATATAAGTCGAATATGGGAAACTCAACAACAAAAGTGACCGGCAGCTAAAAAAAGTACATAAATAGAGTAACTAGACTGTGGCATATAATAATAATAATAATAATAATAATAATAATAATAATAACAGTAATAATAATAATAATAATAAAAATAATAATAAAATACCGTATATACTCGCAGATAAGTTCTCCCACAGATAAGTTGAGGCTTGATTTTACTGTATTTTATAATATCAGTCATATAAGTCGAATACGGAAAACTCAACAACAAAAGCGACCTGCAGCTAAAATACGTACATAAATAGAGTAACTAGACTGTGGTATATAATTATAATAATAATAATAATAATAAAATACCGTATATACTTGCAGATAAGTTCTCCCACGGATAAGTCGAGGCTTGATTTTACTGTATTTTATAATATCGGTCATATAAGTCGAATGCGGAAAACTCAACAACAAAAGTGACCTGCAGCTAAAAAACGTACATAAATAGAGTAACTAGACTGTGGTATATAATAATAATAATAATAATAATAATAATAGTAATAAAATACCGTATATACTCGCAGATAAGTTCTCCCACGGATAAGTCGAGGCTTGATTTTATTGTATTTTATAATATCGGTCATATAAGTCAAATGCAGAAAACTAAACAACAAAAGTGACCTGCAGCGAAACAAAGTACATAAATAGAGTAACTAGACTGTGGTATATAATAATAATAAAATACTGTATATACTTGCAGATAATATCTCCCACGGATAAGTCGGGCTTGATTTGACTGTATAATTTCTGGTATTTTATAATGTTACTCATATAAGTCGAATGCGGAAAACTCAACAACAAAGTGACCTGAAGCTAGTAAAAGGACATAAACAGAGTAATTAGACTTGTGGTACATGATGATGATAATAATAATAATAATAATAATAATAATAATAATAATAATAATAATAATAATAATAATAATAATAATAATAAAATACAGTATATACTCATGTTTAAGTTCTCCCACGGATAAGTCGGGGCTTGATTTTACCATATAATTTCCGGTATTTTATAATGTCAGTCGTATAAGTTGAATGCAGAAAACTCTCGCTAATGGTCCAAGAGATTCCGATATATTAACGCCCACCTGAGACAGTAACCATGGAGTACACGGCCTTTTGTTTCTATGCATTGTGCCTACGTGACTACACAGTAATACCCAAACTATTCCGAAGTGATGTTTGCACTGTCTTGTGTTTTTTGTATCTCACACCCTCATACACCTTTATCATAAGAGCATCCCTTATCTACGATGGAGCGTTCGATCAGAAGAAAATTTGAAGCTGGTTTTCAATTAAAAGTTGTTGAAGTGGCGAAATAAATTGGTAACTGCGCTGCTGCAACAAAATTCAATATGTCTGAGAAACTGATGCAAGTTTGGCGGAAGGAAGAAGAAATTAAGTGTCGCATTTTTGAATGGGCACATAAGTCAGGGTCTGATTTTCTGATCAATTTTTCGGGTTTCAAGATCCGACTTATATGCGAGTATATACGGTACCTGACATTCTGTTAACCTTCTTAATGGCTTCTGAACACTGTCAGGCAGTTGATAACGTCGAGTCCACTACGACTCCTAAGTCCTTCTCATGAGGTGGACTTTCGATTTTCAGACCTTCCATTATGTATTCAAACCTCACATTTTTACTTCCTATGTGTAATACTTCACATTCACTAACATTAAATTTCATCTGCCACAAATTTGCTGCTCATGTCCCACTCTGATGATTCAACAGATTATCTGCCAATCCACCTCTCTTGGTATCATCTACAAACTTAACCAGCTTCTTACTTATATTCCTATCTAAATTATTTCTATATATTAAAAATAGCAGCGGCCCCTGCACTGCCTCCTGCTGGTCACCACTCTTAACATCACCCTCTGCTTCCTGAGTCTGAACTAATTCTGCACCCATCTACACACATCACCCTGAACTGCCACTTCTTTTAGTGGCACTTCATCAAATGCTTTCTGAAAGTCACCATAAATGACATCATGTGCTCCACTCTGATCGTATCCTTTTGTTGCTTCCTCATAGAATTCCAGCAGGTTAGTAAAACACGACCTCCCTCTTCTGACCCCACGCTGACTGTTCAGTAAAACTTCCTGTACTTGTCATGTGCTGCTCAGTCTTATCCTTTAGTAATTCTTTCCATTAATTTTCCTGTGATGCACATTAAGCTTACTGGCCTTTAGTTGCTTGGGTCTGCCCAGTGACCCTTTTTATAGAATGGGATGATATTTGCCATTTTCCAGTCCTTCAGAATATCCCCAGTGCACAGGTACTTCCTAAAAATACAGTACTGTGCAAAAGCTTTAGGGAGGTGGGAAAAAATGCTGTAAACAAAGAATGCTTTCCAAAATGGAAGTGTTAATCATTTATTTTCATCAATCATCAAAATTCAGTGAATGAACAAAAGAGAACTCTAAATCAAATCAATATTTGGTGTGACCACCCTTTGCCTTCAAAACAGCATCAATTCTTCTAGGTACACTTACACACAGTTTTTGAAGGAACTCGGCTGGTAGGTTGTTCCAAACATCTTGGAGAACAAACCACAGATCTTCTGCTGATGTGGGCTTTCTCACATCCTTCTGTCTCTTCATGTAATCCCAGACACACACAATGATGTTGAGATCAGGGCTCTGTGGGGGTCATACCATCAGTTCCAGGACTTCTTTTTCTTCTTCACTCTGAAGATAGTTCTTAATGACTTTGGCTGTATGTTTGGGGTTGTTGTCCTGCTGCAGAATAAATTTGAGGCCAATCATACACCTCCCTGATGGTATTGCATGATGGATAAGTATCTGCCTGTATTTCTCAGCATTGAGAACACCATTAATCCTGACCAAATCTCCAACTCCATTTGCAGAAATGCAGCCCCAAACATTCAAGGAACCTCCACCATGCTTCACTGTTGCCTGCAGACACTCATTATTGTACCGCTCTCCAGCCCTTCGATGAACAAACTGCCTTCTGCTACAGCCAAATATTTCAAATTTTGACTCTTCAGTCCAGAGCACCTGCTGCCATTTTTCTGCACCCCAGTTCCTATGTTTTCGTGCATACTTGAGTCGCTTGGCCTTGTTTCCACGTCGGAGGTATGGCTTTTTGGCTGCAATTCTTCCATGAAGACCACTCCTGGCCAGACTTCTCCTGACAGTAGATGGGTGTACCTGTGTCCCACTGGTTTCTGCCAGTTCTGAGCTGATGGCACTGCTGGACATCTTCCGATTTCGAAGGGTAATAAACTTGATGTGTCTTTCATCTGCTGCACTAAGTTTCCTTGGCCGACCACTGCGTCTACGATCCTCAACGTTGCCCGTTTCTTTGTACTTCTTCAAAAGAGCTTGAACAGCACATCTTGAAACCCCAGTCTGCTTTGAAATCTTTGTCTGGGAGAGACCTTGCTGATGCAGTAGAACTACCTTGTGTCTTGTTGCTGTGCTCAATCTTGCCATGACATGAAACTGTCTTCCACAATCTCACCTTGGTAGCAGAGTTTGGCTGTTCCTCACCCAGTCTGAAGCTGTTTCTGTTTCAGTTAATGACTGTGTTTCAACCTACGTGTGACATTGATGATCATTAGCACCTGTTTGGTAGAATTGGTTGATCAGACACCTGACTAGAATCCTACAAAATCCCTGACTTTGTGCAAGTGGACCGATAAGAATTGATGCTGGTTTGAAGGCAAAAGGTAGTAATAGCAAATATTGATTTGATTTTTCTTTTGTTCGCTCATTTGCATTTTGTAAATTGCTAACAATAAACAATCATTATTTATATTTCTGAAAGCATTCTTTGTTTACAGCATTTTTTCACACCTGCCTAAAACTTTTGCACAGTACTGTATGTGTCAAGGGTTTATATCTGTACCATTATGTACTCCTTTAGGAAGGAAGACAGCCAAGTACAACACATCTGCAGCTCCACACAAGTAGGTCTGTTTGCCCACCGATAAGACAGGCCCAATATTTCCCTATTAAATTTTTTTTAAAAACTTCCAGTAATTTCCTTTTAGTTGTCTTCAAAATACCCACCTTGAAATTCAGTACATTTGTCCCAGCACTTCTCCCAACATTTCCGGTGCTCATCTTTAGTTACCATGTCTAGAGCCTCCCTTGTTTGTTTCTGGATTTCTTCCACAGTAGCAAATCTTCTTCTCCTTAATCTCAGTTTTAATTTCAGCTACAAAAGGAAGGCACGGGGAGCAAGAACTGGTAAGCACAGGGGGCATAAAGCAACAATCATATTGAAATTTAGTCAAAAAGTGTTTGACACAGCAACGTGTGAAGGTGCTTTACAATGCTTCGAGAAGAAGCTTTGAGCCAGGCAAGGGTTTTTACCTTAAGGTGCTCAAGCGATTGCGGGATGCTGTGCAGAGAAAATGACGAGAATTGTGGCGAACAGGCGAGTGGCTTCTGCCATCACGACAACAATCCCACGCACACAGAATTGAGTGTGCGGCAGTTTCTCATGAAAAACGGGATGACAACGGTTTGCAGAATGTTGGTGAACAACTCTCTACGGCTCTCCTAGTCTCTCTCAGTGAGTGCCAGCACTACCATCATTTTGTATGGATGGAAATTAAGATCCTCATGCAAAATCCTCCTCAAAGTCGTGTTGGAAATGCCTAAGGCAGAAGCAGGTTTGCGTGCTGAGGTACTTCATTTTGGGTCAACCTGTATCTGGTCCTTCCCACTGCCACCTTCTTCCAATGACCAGCCTGTCCTCCACACACACCACCCACTGCTACAACTACAACTGGTATGGCTAGCGAGGAGTCCACTTCTGACCATCAGTATGGGCTGATGCCCAAGTGAGGTGACTACACACAGAAAAAGCTGCAGGACCAGATGGAGTCAGTCTTCGAGTTCTTAAGGTCTGTGCTGACCAACTTTGTTGTATCTTCCTCTGTCACCTGTTCCTTCTGTCACTCAGGCTACAAAAAGTGCTACTGCTGTGGACACCATTCTGCATTGCTCCAGTTCCAAAGAAAGGCTGGCGCCTCCTCACCTACTTAATACAGGCCAGTTGGAGTTATGTCTCTCATCATGAAGACCTTTGAGAGGCTGTTAATGGACTATAGGAGTTCTTTTTGAGGAGCTACTGCAACTGCTCACATCCTATGACATTTAGTGTCCTTTTGCAATTTAGTCAGGAATGTTATGCAATATATCTGGTCATTTGTGTCTTTCTCAATGCATTCAGTTCAAGGTGTATCTTGTGGTGTGTGTTGTTCTTATAAGATATTCTTGCATTATGGTGAAGTTTAGACTTTTGGAAAATGTCAAAGTACCCCCAAGCTACCTACAATGAGTGAGTATAAGCACTCTCCTCCCTGCTTTGCAGTTTCATCTTTTGGCCTTGTACCCTTCACCGTTACCTTCATGTTTTGAGCATAAAGTGTTTTTTTTTGTTTCATCTAATAAAATGTATCTCTTCATTATTTGGCCAAATATCCGTCCCACACTTCAGGGAAAGTGGATGCCACAATGGGACTCCTGTATCTGGGGTCCCTACACTATGGTTAAGATTAGGGTTGTGGGAGGGTTATGCTGAATCATGAATAATGAGGACTGTCAAGTAGGCGTGTCCTGCAGTGGGTGTGTCATGTACGGTGTCTCTCGGGTCGCAGCTGTAAACCTTGTGATAGAAGTGTGCGTTCCGATTGGCTGTTCAGAAGAATGGCACAATCTCTACTAGGTAGGGCTCCTTTCTACCAACAGTAATATGCCTTTACAGCGCCTCACTGTCACCGTGACTGCCAAGGCAGATGCCTTCTTTCTTGTTTTGTCTTTCCAGTTTGTGTTTAAGAAGGGTTTGTTGTTGGTCATAATATAATAATTATTTATTTTTTAACCTCTATGAAAAAGGCAAATGTTCCCCTGGGGAAAATAGCAATCTATCAATCATATAGTGCTTTTTACATCTATCTATCTATCTATCTATCTATCTATCTATCTATCTATCTATCTATCTATCTATCTATCTATCTATCTATCTATCTATCTATCTATCTATCTATCTATCTATCTATCATATAGTGCCTTTCACATCTATCTATCTATCTATCTATCTATCTATCTATCTATCTATCTATCTATCTATCTATCTATCTATCTATCTATCTATCTATCTATCTATCATATATTGCCTTTCATGTCCATTTCTCTATGGATCATATAGGACAGGGATCTTTAACTTGGGTTTCAGGGGGTCCGTGAGGGGCAGATAAAAATTAACATTTACTGTATATTCACTATACAGCCTGGTACTGTTGATTTTGAGTAGATGCAGTAGTAGTAATAGTAGTAGAAAACATAGTAGTAGTAGTAGTAGATCTGTTTTAATTTGCACAAGAGGATTGTATTTCATAATTATAATGAGCGGCCATTACTTTTTCCATAAAAAAGGAGTTTTTTTTAGATTGTTGACTTTAAACTTTAATAATACTTTGAGTATGTCATATATGTATGAGACAACCAAATATCGATAAATAAAATACATTATATTCTTTGCATGTAAAGTTGTGTTTATGTGAATATTTCTGGGGAAGGGGGTCCATACCTTTCATCAGATTCTCAAAGGGGTCCGTGACTCAAAAAAGATTAAGAATCATTGCTTATAGTGCCTTTCAAATCTATCTGTCTGTTATGTAGTGCATTTCATATCTATGTGTTATATAGTGCCTTTTAGATATATATGTTATATAGTGCCTTTCCTATCTATCTATCTATCTATCTATCTATCTATCTATCTATCTATCTATCTATCTATCTATCTATCTATCTATCTATCTATCTATCTGTTATATAGTGCTTTTCATATCTGTCTATTTAATTATCTATTATATATAGTGCTTTTTGGACAGCATGGTGGCACAGTGGGTAGCGCTGCTCCTTCGCAGTAAGGAGACCCAGGTTCACTTCCCGGGTCCTCCCTGCGTGGAGTTTGCATGTTCTCCCCGTGTCTGCGTGGGTTTCCTCCCACAGTCCAAAGACATGCAGTTTAGGTGCATTGGCAATCCTAAATTGTCCCTAGTGTGTGCTTTGTGTGTGTATGTCCTGTGGTGGGCTGGCGCCCTGCCTGGGGTTTGTTTCCTGCCTTGTGCCCTGTGTTGGCTGGGATTGGCTCCAGCAGACCCCCGTGACCCTGTAGTTAGGATATAGCGGGTTGGATAATGGATGGATGGAGAGTGCTTTTCATATCTATCCATCTATTATATAGTGCCTTTCAGGTCTATCTATATATTTATCTATCTATTATATGGTGCCTTTCCTGTCCACCTGTCTATCTATTATAGTCCAACTTAAATAAATAATACAAACTAAACAAACACAATGACTTTACATACATTGAATCGTCTCACAGTAGACACATGTGGCAGCTGCGGTAGGCCATTTTTCTTAATGCTGGGAATTCAGAGACTTTTCCTTTAATACAAAAAAAAGTGCAAATATGTAAGCAAACAGTTCAAAAAATAATAACAATAATAGGCGGCTTGGAATCGTTAGCTGTAAATCCCACTTTGGACATGGAGGACCAGATAATGAGCAGCACTTTTTCTTTGTAAGGATTCATTAATCAGAGAAATGATCCTTGGTAGTGTTTAGATGTTTTACTTAATTCGGTACCTCTGGCCTCCTGCCCCACTAGTGCCAAAATTATTATTTCTCACCCAGCAGGTGATAAATAACAACCTCAGCGATGATTAATACCATGAATTGCACAACCCAGCAAATGTTTCAAAAGGAAAAAAAAAAAACGGGGGGGAAAAAAGGAAAAGCTGCAGAACAAGTGGGTGATAATTGTTGGGAGAGCTGAGGGAGACGCACTTGGTTTGTAAGGAAAAGAACAAATAAATAAATAAATAAATAAAATAAAATATAGTGCAGGAAATGAAGCACACAACAGCCCAGCAGATCCTAAGAGACATCATTAGCCACATCCCACTAGCACACTCCGTTTGAACATTTTATTACCCTTCTGCTGCCTTGAGTTTTAAATATCTTCAGATAAGTGCCCTCTTTATAGTCTGCCTTCCACTTTTAAGTGGCAACACAATATACCAAATCCTAAATATAATTTGTCCCCATTAACACTGTTTACTCTGAGCACCCAAGTTAAGCAATTAAACATGGCACTTTGTAGGATGTATGCTCGGTAATAACTCCTAATCAATGAGTAAAATATTGCTCAACGTTTGGAATAATTTTACCCAGAATGCATTTTTGTTTTACCGGTAACCCCCAGTGGATTATAGAAGAGCTCACTGTAGGTTTAACTGATGAATGGGATACAAGTCGTTATCTGCAAGACAGCCACACATTTCACTGAAGATGCTTAATCCTATTTAAGAATTTGGAGGAGATGAAGAAGAAACCAGTCCCAGACCGAGTGCCAGTCCAGCGACCATTAAGAATGTACTGTACACATTAGGTAAAATACAATCCTCAATCCCGCTGAATCCAATTCAGATTCATCGGGAAGGCAGAGCTGAGCCTTGCAACACTGGGCACAAGGCAGGAACCAACTCTAGAAGGGAACCCAGTTTACCTTTCATTAATTATGAGTTCATTCTAGATAGATAGATAGATAGATAGATAGATAGATAGATAGATAGATAGATAGATAGATAGATAGATAGATAGATAGATAGATAGATAGCATCCGGAAAGTATTCAAAGCGCATCACTTTTTCCAAATTTTGTTATGTTACAGCCTTATCCAAAATGGATTAAATTCATTTTTTTCCTCAGAATTCTACACACAACACCCCATAATGACAGCGTGAAAAAAGTTTACTTGACGTTTTTGCAAATTTATTACAAATAAAAAAACTGAGAAATCCCATGTCCATAAGTATTCACAGCCTTTGCTCAATACTTTGTCGATGCGCCTTTGGCAGCAATTCCAGCCTCAAGTCTTTTTGAATATGATGCCACAAGCTTGGCACACCTATCCTTGGCCAGTTTCGCCCATTCCCCTTTGCAGCACCTCTCAAGCTCCATCAGGTTGGATGGGAAGCGTCGGTGCACAGCCATTTTAAGATCTCTCCAGAGATGTTCAATGGGATTCAAGTCTGGGTTCTGGCTGGGCCACTCAAGGACATTCACAGAGTTGTCCTGAAGCCACTCCTTTGATATCTTGGCTGTGTGCTTAGGGTCGTTGTCCTGCTAAAAGATGAACCGTTGCCCCAGTCTGAGGTCAAGAGCGCTCTGGAGCAGGAATTCGTCCAGGATTTCTCTGTACGACCCTAAGCACATAGCCAAGATATCAAGATAGTGGAGTGAATGAGACCTGATCATCTTGGATAGACACTTTGACATCACACGAGATTAGACGTTACAACCTTAGGAAGCAAGACCCATGAGACGGTGACTTTTGCACGTCACACGCTAATTACAAACAATTTAAAACAAGTTCATGGACATCTAACCTCACAGTTGTTGGAATGATTTTGGCAGACAGACATCATGTGCTCCCAGCTCTTAAAACAACAACAAGCAGAACATGCAGCTCGCAAGCCAGCAGATGATCTGACCGCTTCTCCTTAGCGTGTGTTCAGCACCCCCCCCCCCCCACCCCCAACATGAGTGGCAGAGACGCAAATTGCTGCTGTACAAGCTTTTAAATGATCGACGTGCAGCTCGACAAACAGAACATGCAGCTCGACAGTAGCAGCAGAAAGACAGCAGCTGATCTGACAGCATCTCCTCAGCGTGCGTTCAGCACCTCCAACCTCCCCCTTCACAACACGAGCAGTGTTATACGTCCTGCGAGAAAGATTTAACCACGCTCGGGGCAGGAAATAAAGGACAAGTATTATTTTTACAGAAGTTTTAAAGTAAAAGTGAAAATAAAGCATATGTAAAAATTCCCATGAAAATAACAATCACTTTAAATTGTATATCCGGTTAACCAAACCCGGGGGTGGGCGAGCGAAGCCCTCTAGTTACAGTCATCTGAAAAGGTTTGTGAACCCCTCTCAGCCTGCATAATAATTGACTCTCCTTTCAACAATAAAGATAACAGTGGTATGTCTTTCATTTCCTAGGAACATCTGAGTACTGCGGTGTTTTCCGAACAAAGATTTTTAGTGACGCAGTATTTAGTTGTATGAAATTAAATCAAATGTGAAAAACTGGCTGTGCACAAATGTGGGTCCCCTTGTCATTGTGCTGATTTGAATGCCTGTCACTGCTCAATGCTGATTACTTACAAATTGGTGTGATGAGCTCGTTACACCTTGAACTTCATAGACAGGTGTGTCCAATCATGAGATATAAAGGGATTTAAGGTGGTCAATTACAAGTTGTGCTTCCTTCCCTTTGACTCTCCTCTGAAGAGTGACAGCATGGGATCCTCAACTCTCCAAAGATCTGAAAACAATGATTGTTGAGTCTCCTGGTTTAGGCGAAGGCTACAAAAAGCCATCTCAGAGGTTTAAACTGTCAGTTTCAAGTGTAAGGAATTTCATCAGGAAATGGAAGGCCACAGGCACAGTTGCTGTTAAACCCAGCAGGTCTGGCAGGCCAAGAAAAATACAGGAGTGGCATATGAGCAGGATTGTGAGAATGGTTACAGACAACACACAGATCACCTCCAAAGGCCTGCAAGAACATCTTGCTGCAGATGATGTATCTGTACATCGTTCTACAATTCAGTGCAATTTGCACAAAGAACATCTGTATGGCAGGGTGATGAGAAAGAAGCCCTTTCTGCACTCACGCCACAAACAGAGTCGCTTGTTGTATGCAAATGCTGATTTAGACAAGCCAGATTCATTTTGGAACAAAGTGCTTTGGACTGATGAGACAAAAATTGAGTTATTTGGTCAGAGGAAAAAGCGATTTGCATGGCAGAAGAAGAACACCGCATTCCAAGAAAAACACCTGCTACCTACTATCACATTTAGTGGAGGTTCCATCATGCTGTGTGGCTAGTTCAGGGACTGGGGCCCTTGTTAAAGTCGAGGGTCTGATGAATTCAACCCAATATCACAAATTCTTCATATTAATGTTCAAGCATCAGTCACAAAGTTGAAGTTACGCAGGGGTTGGATATTCCAACAAGACAATGACCCAAAACACAGTTGGAAATCCACAAAGGCATTCATGCAGAGGGAGAAGTACAATGTTCTGGAATGGCCGTCAAAGTCCCCTGACTTGAATGTCATCGAAAATCTATGGGATGATTTGAAGCAGGCTGTCCATCAAATTGAACTGAACTGGAGAGATTTTGTATGAAGAATGGTCAGAAATACCTCCATCCAGAATCCAGACACTCATCACAGGCTATAGGAGGACAGCGTCTAGAGGCTGTTAGATTTACAAAAGGAGGCTCAACTAAGTATTGATGTCATATCTCTGTTGGGTGCCCACATTTATGCACCTGTCTAATTTTGTTATGATGCATATTGCATATTTTCTGTTAATCCAATGAACTTAATGTCACTGTTGAAATCCTACTGTTTCCATAAGGCATTTCAGATATTAAAAGGAAGTTGCTACTTTGAAAGCTCAGCCAATGAGAAACAAAAATCCAAAGAATTAAGAGGGGATCACAAACTTTTTCATATGACTGTATATAAAAGTAAAGACATACATTAAAAACATAAAGCAAGGATTTTAATGGGTTATGAGGAAAGCAAAATCAAAAACACTTTGTCGACGCTGTATGTTGCAATGTTGATCCAGAACTGCACAGCAGCGCGGCTGGAGAGCAAAACAGTAAGAGTGTCGCCGTCCTCAGCCAATAGCAACGGAACAAGCTGAAAACAAACAGGCAGCAAACTCTCGTGTCCTCGTTACATTTGGGTTATTTTCATCAAGGGAATCTGAGAAAAGAAAGTATAATTACTTATAAAGTTACAACTAAGTACCGTAAGAAGATAGCAAAAATATATATTTTATTACAAAATTTGAAAATGAACTAAAGGTCAGTACAGGACAGGGGACAAAATGATCAAATATGGGACATGTCCCGTATATAAGGGACATCTGGCAACCCTACACTTTGGTGATCATTTTGTGTGGAAGTTTATGCACAGAGTCAATATTTGCAGTGTTGGCCCTCCTTTCTTTTTCAAGACCTCTGTAGTTCACCCTGGCAGGCTGTCAATCAACTTCTGGGCCAAATCCTGAGTGATGGCAGCCAATTCTTGACATAATCAAAGCTTGGAGTTTGTCAGAATTGGTGTGTTTTTGCCTGTTGGCGATTGACCACAAGTTCTCAATGGGATTGAGGTCTGGGGAGTTTACTGGCCATGGACTCCAAAATTTCGATGTTTTGTTCCCCGAGCCACTTAGTTCTCACTTTTGCCTTATGGCCCGGTGCTCCATCATATTGGTCACCAAACTGTTCTTGGATAGCTGGGAGAAGTTGTTCTTGGGGGATGTTTTGGTCCCATTCTTTTTCATGGCTATGTTCTTAGGCAAAATTAAGAGTGAAAGGCAACCCCACACATGAATGGTCTCAGGATGCTTTACTTGCTGGCATGACACAGGACTGATGGTAGCGCCACTCACCTTTTCTTTGCCCCAAACAATCTGAAAGGGGATTCATCAGGGAAAATGACTTGACCCCAGCAGTCCAATCCCAGAATATCAGTCTGTCCCTGAAGTTTTTCTTAGCTTCTTTGCTGCCCTTCTTGACACCCACCAGGCCATCCTCCAAAAGTCTTTGTCTCACTTACACCTTCCTGCTGCCATTCCTGCGCCAGCTCTGCCCTGGTGGTGCCCCGATCCCAAGTTATAAATCAACTTTAGAGGACGGTCCTGGCTCTTGCTGGACTTTCTTAGGCACCCTAAATCCTTCTTCACATCTGTATTGTAACTCAGTCAGCATGACAGAGTGATCTCCAGCCTTGTCCTCGTCAACACTCTCACCTGTGCTAATGAGAGGATCACTGAAATGACGTCAGCAGGTCCTTTTGTGGTAGGGCTGACATGCAGTGATTTTTTTGGGATGAAGTTCACTTTCATGGCAAAGAGGGACTTTGCAATTAATTGCAATTCATCTGCTCAATCTTCAGAACATTCTGGAGTAGATGCAAAACTGATGCAACAAAGTCTGTGAAAACCCAGTCCGGTTACCTTACTATATTTGGACCATGCTAACTAACGTCGTATATATGCTGTCACAATGGTGCAGACCTTCACCTGACATAGCCAGGCAAACACGTACAACACCATCAGCAATTCTGCCAGCACTACTGTGCCTTAAAATAAGTTAATTATGGGTTGACACAGGCCACCATGTCACAATGTTTGTCAGTCTCATCTTGACATCACAGATGACTTGTATGTTAATGGAAAGTAACTGCCTACTGTTAACAAAAGCACCTTCATTCTTGTCCATATTGAAAAATATGAGTGCAGTCAGTTACATTAGCAAAACTGGACACTGTTGTAAATTGCATTTTTATGTTGGCCTGTGCAACCACACCATACGGAAGCAAAATGTAGCATCTCATCAGTCAGTTTATGGCTTCCAGCACAGCAGGCTTGATGGAATTGAATCTTGGCTAAGATATTCCTGATCTCTCGGCCAGTTTCCTCTGGTAGGTGCCTGATTCTATAAAGCTGACATATGTTAATACCGGGATATAATTGGTTGTACCCCAGTTTTGGGCTGTCTGTGTTTCTAATGCTGGGCCCATCTTAGCACATAGTTCCAAGGGAATGACCCTTGAGTGCCTAAATTGGCTTATAAACCCCTTAATCCTGCAGGTCCCTAAAAGCTTGTTCCCTTCGTAAATTACTATTTGTATATTCTTCATGTAGCACCAAACAAGTGATGATGTGTTCTGACTATTCGGCTATAGGGCATGCTATTGGAGCTTTCCGTATGCAGGGAGTGAATCACATCTGTGGTTTCACTTTTGATAGCAAGTGACTGCATGGGTTTCGAATCCTGAGAAGTGACAACTGGGTAGCCGATACAAACCCAAGTAGGTTCTTCAGTGCAGATATGCTGCATTGGCTCTCTTAAAGGCACCAACAATATAGTGTACAAATCATTCATTACTTCTAATGTTCAATTAGTGGTCAGGTCAATGTACATAATAGCTCAGTAGTACGAAATGTGCTTGTGAGTTGTCATTGAGGTGGTTTGGCTGCATTTCCCTACTTTATCGAGGTTGCATTGTTTCCAATTTTCTATGAAATGTGTACAGATGTGTCAGAGTTGCTGTAAATATATGCAAATTCTCCAATTACGTTCAAGTTTATAAATTGCCACTTTTGTGTGGAAATTTGTTTTATAAAAATGCCCCGTAATCCTCTGTCTGGGTGGGCATGCAAAGATAAGTAGTTTTTATGGCATTTAATATAAGTATGCCGGATTCATCATTATTTTAAAAGTTATATACAGTGGTGTGAAAAACTATTTGCCCCCTTCCTGATTTCTTATTCTTTTGCATGTTTGTCACACAAAATGTTTCTGATCATCAAACACATTTAACCATTAGTCAAATATAACACAAGTAAACACAAAATGCAGTTTGTAAATGGTGGTTTTGATTATTTAGGGAGAAAAAAAAATCCAAACCTACATGGCCCTGTGTGAAAAAGTAATTGCCCCCTGAACCTAATAACTGGTTGGGCCACCCTTAGCAGCAATAACTGCAATCAAGCGTTTGCGATAACTTGCAATGAGTCTTTTACAGCGCTTTGGAGGAATTTTGGCCCACTCATCTTTGCAAAATTGTTGTAATTCAGCTTTATTTGAGGGTTTTCTAGCATGAACCGCCTTTTTAAGGTAATGCCATAGCATCTCAATTGGATTCAGGTCAGGACTTTGACTAGGCCACTCCAAAGTCTTCATTTTGTTTTTCTTCAGCCATTCAGAGGTGGATTTGCTGGTGTGTTTTGGGTCATTGTCCTGTTGCAGCACCCAAGATCGCTTCAGCTTGAGTTGACGAACAGATGGCCGGACATTCTCCTTCAGGATTTTTTGGTAGACACTAGAATTCATGGTTCCATCTATCACAGCAAGCCTTCCAGGTCCTGAAGCAGCAAAACAACCCCAGACCATCACACTACCACCACATTTTACTGTTGGTATGATGTTCTTTTTCTGAAATGCTGTGTTCCTTTTACGCCAGATGTAACGGGACATTTGCCTTCCAAAAAGTTCAACTTTTGTCTCATCAGTCCACAAGGTATTTTCCCAAAAGTCTTGGCAATCATTGAGATGTTTCTTAGCAAAATTGAGACGAGCCCTAATGTTCTTTTTGCTTAACAGTGGTTTGCGTCTTGGAAATCTGCCATGCAGGCCGTTTTTGCCCAGTCTCTTTCTTATGGTGGAGTCGTGAACACTGACCTTAATTGAGGCAAGTGAGGCCTGCAGTTCTTTAGACGTTGTCCTGGGGTCTTTTGTGACCTCTCGGATGAGTCGTCTCTGCGCTCTTGGGGTAATTTTGGTCGGCCGGCCACTCCTGGGAAGGTTCACCACTGTTCCATGTTTTTGCCATTTGTGGATAATGGCTCTCACTGTGGTTCGCTGGAGTCCCAAAGCTTTAGAAATGGCTTTATAACCTTTACCAGACTGATAGATCTCAATTACTTCTGTTCTCATTTGTTCCTGAATTTCTTTGGATCTTGGCATGATGTCTAGCTTTTGGTCTACTTCTCTGTGTCAGGCAGCTCCTATTTAAGTGATTTCTTGATTGAAACAGGTGTGGCAGTAATCAGGCCTGGGGGTGGCTACGGAAATTGAACTCAGGTGTGATACACCACAGTTAGGTTATTTTTTAACAAGGGGGCAATTACTTTTTCACACAGGGCCATGTAGGTTTGGGTTTTTTTTTCTCCCTAAATAATAAAAACCATCATTTACAAACTGCATTTTGTGTTTACTTGTGTTATATTTGACTAATGGTTAAATGTGTTTGATGATCAGAAACATTTTGTGTGACAAACATGCAAAAGAATAAGAAATCAGGAAGGGGGCAAATAGTTTTCACACCACTGTACATGTTTCATTATGTTTAGGAGTGTTACATGGCTTTGTTCCATGCATTGTTTTCTGTTTTGAAAATCGTCATGAGTGCTAAACCGGTCTTCAGCGACTAGTGCAATTAAAAATTGAACCGAATTTTACATTAAGTTCCCATTGTCATTTAGCGTGTTCTCTCAAAAGGCAAACACCTTTCCTGTAAACTGGGGAAGGTGAACAGTCTCATTTATTGGAATTATTTAATGAATTATTTATTGATCCTATACGTGGTTAGTTATTGTTACATGTAGCGTATCTGGGCCAGGCAGAATAAAGATTTAGGTTTTTAATTGTAGTTTAGATGGAACTGTCACATTTAGTATCAACACACCTCAAACCCTTTATAAAACTGTGGCACTGACAAGAGCCTGCTGTAGCTGCTTTTTCCCATTTTTGTTCAAATGAACGATTAGAAAGTGAGCATAATGCAATACAGGCCGATATGGACTTCCTCCCATGTTGTATTTGTATGGACTATGGAAGTTACTGGGCCTTCTTCATGAACCTGGGTACGTCTATGAGTAAATGAAGAACAGTATACAAAGTGGTGGCCCTGAGGCTAAAGATCTGTGCTGGTATCCAGAAGGTTGCTGGTTTGAATCCCCGTCACTGCCAAAAGAGAGCCTACTCTGCAGGGCCCTTGAGCAAGACCCTTAACCTGTAATTGCTCCAGGGGTGCTGTACAATGGCTGACCCTGCGCTCAGACCCCAAGGGGTATGCGAAAACTAACAACTTCCTAATACAAGAAATTGTATAAGGCGAAATAAAGAACAAAAAAAAAAAAGGGCAACATCTATGCAAACTGAATATGGAGACATCCGAATAAAAAAGGAAACTGTTTAAAATAATAGTACGAGTCTGCAAAAGCATTTTTATGCTTTTAGAATTAAAAATAACCCAGAGACATAAAAGCAATCAGACAACACTGAACATAAATCCAAGGATTTGTATCTGTTTTCTTGACATTTTGAGTGCTGAGAATTACCCTAATTTTAATTATGTATTTTGTCTTTTTTCTCTTTCTTCATCATGTAAAGTGAAGTGTCATCCATAAGTACCGTTTCATCATGCGCCCTGACTGTGAGTCTTTGAGGAACAGATTCGGATTTGCGTAATGCTTCGATTTCTCTGTCATCAAACCATTCCAAAAAATGGCCTTATTTTCTTTGGAAAATCCATCACTAAAATGGTTGTGAATTTCAGTTAAAGCCATAATGTTTGGATTAACCACAACATCAGAACACCGAGCCTCAATCTCCCAAAACAAGCCTGACTTTAAGCTTAGCTGAGATCAGAGAAACAATGGTCAGAGGAAGTCATTCAAAGACAACTTTCAAGTGCTTCTTTAAAAAAGGCTGGATCAGCATTACTAGTTGGGAGACTTCAGCAGCATAATATCCCATAAGACGCAGTGTGATCAGATGTCCTTACTTATGTATTTTGGAGACTAACCACTTCACTAATGAGGAACACAAAAACAAACAAAAGAAGCAGAATGATAACCCAGATTTGCAGTGGTGGCTCTTCAGTAGAATCTTCTTCCTCCATATGCTCAAGATCTGCGGCTGAGAGATTTCTTTGAAAAAAAAAAAAAGTAACTTTAACAGGTAACATTCTCAGTTCTTCTGGTTATGATGTTGAAAGAGAATTTTCATTACAACTTTATATTTCTTACATCTGGGTGTCTCCTAGAATTTTAATATTGCTGCAATTTTCAATCCAGACAAATGCCCAGTATTTGTTGAACCAAAGTCTGCTTTCATTATGCGATACACTCAGGCTGGACACTTTGCATGATGTGTTGCTTTGCATTTCTGTAAAACTAATGTTTTTCATTTAAATTAAAATGTTACATTGTCTTCTGCAGCCCACAGGCGATTGATCTGTGACACATACATTAGCCAGTGCCTGACACAAAAGCTTTATATTGGCCTTTCAATCCTCTGATTGGTCTAAACAACTTTAGAGCTAAAACAACATCTAGGCAAAGTAACCATAGCCTTGACTTTATTCCAACAAACAGTTGAAAACTTACACATTGTCATCTACATACCATACTTAGTCACTATAATTAAACATTGGTGAAGGAATATTAGCTTGCTTTATGAAATGGAAGACAATTATTCTACAGCTAATTTACAAATCATACCATTAAAGGCTATATGGGCTTATTTGATGATGAAGTGGTTAGTGCTGCTGCCACATGGATCTAGTGTCCTGGGCTCAATTCATACTTCCAGTGTGTACATTTTGTCCTTCCACATCCCCAAAGATGCAGGTTAGCTTTACTGGCCATTAGAAATTGGTCCTGTGTAGGTGTGTGCATAGGTCCAATGTTCTGTGACTCTGAATTGAATTATAAATGTATGTGACATCGGATGCACATAGAGATGAGGGATACTATAAATGAACTGCACCATACTGCAATGGTAAGCACGGCCATCTCCTGGAGTAAGTGTGCTAGGTTTGAATCCCGTTCCTTGACATTACCCATGTGGAGCTTCTCCTTGGTTTGTATCAGATTTTAATTGCAGATGGTCTTTTGAGAGTATTTTTGTATGTTTGAATGGGCCCTATAATGAAATTGCAACCTGTTCAGGGATGGTTTTTGCTTTGAGCCAGATATGCTTCAGCACCCCATAACTCTGAAACAGACTGAACAGATTTAAACAAACATAACACATTTATGAAGCATCTTCTCAATTATAAGCACACTATAAAGTCTATCACATTACCTCATAGTTGGTCAAGACTGAATTACATTTAAAAAGTTTTTGCAGTAAAAAAGCTCTAGGATAGTATTTTTCAAACTACTTAGCAGTTTTCTACTAGATGAACTATCGAAGACATACATCTCAGACAATTTTTTGGCTAATTGTTTTCACTGAGCAGAAAAATACAACCACCTACTTACCAGACATGTTTATCTTCACAAAAAAATGCCAGAAGCAGTTAAAAAAAAAAAGATACACATGGTATTGATATTACCGAGCAACTAACATTGTGGCAACATGACCTGTGTAATAGTTATAGGTTAACTGATGTCACACTGCCAGCATGTCCATTTGCCTGAGGAGAAACCCAGAACAAACCTCGTTATGTCCAAAGCAAAGTCAGGCGAAGAAATAATTACTGAGTTCATATGCCTCCATATAATTTGAGTAAAACAAGAGAACTGATGTAGAGATCAGCAACCAGGCAGAGGTAGAACAAGCTCCTCGTCTCAGAGTAGCGACCCAACATAAATCAGATCAGTCTACTGCAGAATATCAATCGAATGCTAATGGTTAACAGAAGCTAATCACCTTGTAAACACAAAGCTCTTCTTTGAGTGAAACCTTGTTAAGGACTAACAAAAAGATGCAGCACTACCAGTTCTGGGCAACATCAGCTAACATTACAATTCCCCTTATGTGAAATGCAAATCAGATTTCTTTGTTCTTCAGTGGGGGGGATTTTGTCATCATCCTCCCACTAAAATAGGAGGCAAATGTAACTATCTTAAAAGAGAACAAAATAAAAGCAGTTCTAAAAAGAAGAATGAAGACTGTATTTAAGATTTTATAGATGAAAAATATATTAAACCATTTTCAAAGTATAAATATTTAAGGTATGGCAGTATGACACAGTGGGTAAGGTAGTGGACCCTAAACCACAAGGTTCCTGGATCAGTACAGAGGAATATTTCAGACAAAAATAAATAAATAAATAAAAACATTTTAAATATAACAAATAAAAATATAAATAATTAAATGCTTATTGTGTTAACAAACATGTTTCTGTTCTTTATTTCTTTAATTATTTCTTCATTTATTTATTTCGATGAAACCACACATATGAAAAGTGGCTTGAAATAAAACAGTCAAAGTTGAAAGGGTGAGTTCTAGCAAGTACTGTGTTTTGACTGGGGTTACCGTCATTTTCAATAATGTATTTATTTTTGTCAAAAATATTCCCCCATAGCTTAGTTCCCACCTCTGACATGCTTGGTGATCCTTAACAAGTCACTTGACCTGCCTGTGCTCTAACTGTAAAATAAACTAATACTAAATTGGCCCTGTGCAAGTGTAAGACTAGAGTCTGTGATGGACTGGAAGCCTGCCTTTCATTTACTGCAAGTGGTTCAGTGGGACAGGCTCTACATACCCCATCCCAACAATCCCTCCATGGTCTTGAATTGAAATAAGTGAGTCCGAAAATGTTATTTTATCTCCGCTCCAAGGTCCTGGGTTCTCATCCCAACCCATTCACTGCACGTGTCAAGATTCTGTTTATGTCTGCATGGGTTTACCTCCCATATGCCAATGGCATGGTAAGAGTGGAGGTAAGTGCATGCATGTACCTTGCCATTGACCAGCACACTGTCAATTCCTGGCCCCAACATTATGATCCACTCTTCTGAAACAGGCAGTTGCACACTATACATAAAACCATATAATCAGATTAAAATAACAGATGGAAGGACAGTATCAATTTCACCCTTTAATTCTGCATCCAAAGTCCATCCCAGCCCGAATGCTCCATGTCCTGTGCCACAGTTTCAAAAAGTTAATCAGCTCAAAACAGTTCAGTGTAATATGAACATGTAGTGTTTCTTCCTAGCAAAAAAATAACCAAGTTTGCAAAAGCACAGTGTAACCTTCATGGAGGTGCAGTCATCTGTGACGGATACAAGTCAATTGTGTATTTTGTTTCAATCTATACAAGATGCCTCAGCACCATGCACCTCCCAAATTCCATTGCCAAGGATTCGGCAAGCCTCACTGGTTTTATCTGTAACAGTTCAGTATGTTTCTGTTAAACACACATACATAAAAACACTCAGCAAGTCTTCTTGTAAAAATAATGCTTCTTTAGTTTGCTAAAAACAGAACATTCCTCTTGCTTAAAACACATTGCAAATTCAAGCAAAGAATTTTGTGAATAAGCATCAGGAACACATTGCATTTACTGTTTTTTTTCTTCTCTTCTTTCAGTTGTAATTTGCTCATTAAAGTTTGCTTTGTTTTCCCAATACACAATCGTATTTTCGTTTTTCACAAACAGCACGTGTTTTAACTATTATGTTACAGATATTTCTGTCTTCCTTCATGTCACAATAAAAGTTAAGGTCGTTTGTATTACTGGGTTCTTTCCTTCTCAAGGTCAAGAAACACACACATGCATAATACAGCAGTAAGCAACTGTAAATGATGACCACTATTAAACAGTACACTTAAATATCATGCACAAGTTTTTTAGAATGTTCTGGCTTTGATGCTTTTATATGCTTGTATACACTTTTAACAGTTTTATTCATTTTTTTTTTGTTAATGAAAACAATGAATTACTACAAGACATCAAGCAACATAAAGGAAATGAAGCAAACACAAAAAGAATTACAGTTCAAGAAAAAGGAGAAATGCGACCGACTATGCTAGAGCTGTCATTATCTCCAAAGTAGTTCTTCTCAATTCTTTGACAAAATGACAACAGGTTGCTGTAGTTTTTCACTCTCTCTGCCAAAGCATCACTGGTCAGCTCTGTTGTAAGAATAGTGAACAGGTGTCCAAATACTAATGCATCAAGCTCAGTTGGTCTACAAAATAGGGACAGGTGAAAGAAGAAAAAAAAAAAAAAAAAGAAGTAGTCAATATATTTTATTTCTTTAACCTTACATTTTTGTCTCAAAGCCATTTTTTTTTCTGCCCAGCATGGATAAAACTTCCCAGGTTAAGTGCAAGTCAGAAAAATTAACATTCTCAGGATAGCACTTCAGATGCCCAGTCAGCTGCTGGCATTTTGTAACTAAATTAAACAAAACCTCCAAAGGTTTCACTGATGCATGCGATCTTAATTTTTATTACTGCAATTTATTATACATTCCCCAAGCTTGTGACAAACCCTGCTGTCATTAACAGATTAATTATAATTTCCCAATGCACTAAAATTAAAGAAAAAGATGGAACCATAGTCCACACAAGAAAATGTAAGTAGGCTACTGTATTTTATCACTTACTTTTCTGGCTATCCTTCACACATCATGCTTAATAAAAATAAATAAATAAAGAGAGACAGACAGAGGGAGGAAGGGAGACTGCAAGTCTGTGTTCAGTTTCCCCCTACAGCTATGCTGCATAACAAAACTAAAAAAAAACCTGATGCACTTCAAAAAAGTGCAATGCCTTTCGGCACTTTTCATCTGCGAAGTGGACTGACACTAATGAAAATGAACCCTACGTGGTGTCAGTTTTTGGATGTATTTCCTTTGTAATCCCTTCTAAACAAATGGAAATAAACACAACAGCAAAATCAAAGCCAGATATTTGCATACTGGAAGCTTGCCCTTAGTTTTACCCATGAGCAAGAGATGACCTTCTGTAACCTTTTGGCATCAGTAACAGTTGATCAGTATGCTAAAATTTTAAGGAATACAAATTAAGAGGCCGATCCAAATAAAAAAAAAAAAAATCCATTAAACTTCAAGTAATCATTAAAATATGTCTAAAAAGGCATTTTGTTTAAATTATTTGAAAATGTTAAGCCATTAAGGGCAAAGAATCAACAGTAAAAACAACAAAAAAAACCAGACTGCTGAATTCACTGCACACAAAGTAATTAGCAAGTTTACGTTTACTTTTTCTCTGTCTAGTCAGTTTCATCACATATTTTTAACTTACTGTTTGTTAAAGAAATAAGGTTGGGTCCCTAGTCGCTGTGACAAGGCCTGGCAGCATTGGCTCACGTCCTCATAAACCTGAGAATGAGCGCATTGAGAATAACAATTAGCACTCTCTCTGAAAGCAGTCGACAGAACATTCAAAACTTAGAAGTAGAAAGCCTTCTGGATAACCAAAACAGTAAATACTCCAATAAATACTTTTTTTTGCCTTGGATAAACCACTGCTTCAATATACCCATGTAATTTAGACATTAGAACACATTAGCACAATGTGAGTTTTAATAACCTAATGTTTGCTGTGGATCTCTTTATTTGAACTTTAATCTGTAAATCAAGCCTCAGGAATGAAGCACAATATATAACAAACTTTTGCCACTATTATCTGGGTTCATTATAGTGTGGTTTAACTAAAAAAAATTAAGATGATATATTTAGCACATAAAAAGGGGACATTCTAAAAAAATTAAGTGTTTGCACTTAGTAAACATTCACAGATCTAGGGTATTGTCAAAGATCTTCAGTAACAAAATTTTCTGGATGTTCACTGCTTTTCCAACCTTTTTTTTTTTGTATTTACTTATGTTTTCATATTCCAACTCTTAACTTTATGTTGGCTTAATTCCAGTTTATCAATCCATATTATTATTTTGAGACTACAATTTTACAATATAAAATAGTCACTTGGTCTACTAACAGAAAATCATTAATCAGCTAAATACATATACTAAAAGCACAGTATGCACAAAAAAATCTGTCAATGTGAGGCCTGAACATGCACCAAAAATGTTGTTGAATTCCCACTGTGAAAAGAAAATAGGGCTAGAAATGGCGTTTCCACTGTGGGTATTCTTTAGAAAATAACCAGGAAAAGAAGAGGGCTATTAGTAGAAGCAATAGAATCTAACAACCCTTTTTCCTTCTCCTAGTTTATTTTTGAAGACCACCCACAGCTGAAATGCCATTTGTAACTTTATTTTGTTTTCACAGCATGCATTCAACAACCTTTCCTTGCTAATAGCATACATATGATATTGGCAATATTCACTTTTAAGTCACACTGTCCCATTTCAATTTTTGGAAAATGAAGAGTCATTATTGTTGTTATTATTATCATCATAAATCTCTATTTTTTTCTGCTACAGTGTTGAATTACTTACTTTTGTCAATGTCTACTATTTTTTAATGATCATTAACTATTACAGTCTAGAAGGTATAGATCCTTGAAAAGGTGTCAGCAGCAAAAGAATGCAGCTTTAATTAACAATGTCTTTGTTTATTGAAAAAATACCCACAAATAAATTTTCATAATTTTTACAGCTCTATACTATTTTTTATTAATCAAATGGGAAGGAATAAGGTATAAGGAAAAAAAAATCTTCACTAATGACTGGATTGAAACACTATATAACACATTAATTTTTATGTGCTAATGAAACAAAACTGCCTTGAATACATAAATGTCTCCATATTAGCTAATAAATACATTTTTTTCTATTGTAATTTCATTCTCTTCTACTCAATCAAATATTACCATGATGAACACCATTTTTGAGATAACTTAAATATTATTTATTTATTTATTGAATTGTGCAGAGCATGGTTAGTGCTGTTGCCTCATAGATACAGTATTCTGGGTTCAAATCTAGTGTCTTGTGACTGTCTGCAAGAAGTCTGCATATTCTCCATACATCTGCATGGGGCTTTTCCACTTGTACTCTGGTTTTCTTTCCACATTCCAAAAGATGATTTTAAATTAGTCTCACATGAATGTGTGTATGAGTAGGCACTGCAATTGACAGGCGTCCCATTTAAGGTTGGTTCTGTGATGAACTCTGATGCCTTGAGCGGTCCTAAATTGGATTGGGCATTTCGTTAATTTTTTTTTTTGCTAATACCTTTCTACCTTTACTCACACATTTCATTCCATAAGGAACACTGTACACCTAAATATAACACCACAATATGGACGAAGAACAATATGGTTTTAAGATGAAAAGCCCTAAAGGCCAAATTTTTAATGGGAAGTGTAGTAGAATTTAATGTACAATATAATAATTAAAAAAACATCACAGTATCAACAGAGAAAGCTTCAACTTGCATTTTAATCAAACAGTGTGTCTTTTTAATCTAATAATGTCAATGAGATCAATAATCAAATAACCAAAGTGTGGCTATTTAAATAGTGTGGCTTTTTTGTGTAAAGAATCACACCAATCCAAGGCTGTAGTACAACTGTTTACATACTGTATTTCTTTACAATAAAAGCACAGGAGAGAAAAATAACTTGCTCAAGGTTACACAGTGTGCTGTAGCCTAGGACTGAAGTGACAGATTTATGTTTAAAGTCCACTGCCTTAGTCAGTGGGCCACACAGCTTAAATCAATTCAGATGTATACTATCAAAGAAAACTCTCAATAACATCACCATGAAAGCCAACAAAAGTTGAAAACAAAAGTGGTATTAAACATACACATACACACATAAAAATAAATTTGTTACCTGATCAATGGTCTTGCCTGCCCATCCAATGGCCTTCATTTTGCGTTTGACTTCCCATTGCTTCTGATAGGCCAAAATGTGATTTAGAGGCCATGGATAAGGAGTACTATACCGTGGTACTGTGATCTAAAAAGGAAAAATATAATCTTCATTTAGATTTTATTTATATATGTATCTATTTAAATAAACTAATGACTTGTATCTTCTTATTTAGAGGCCATGGAAATGTGAGTAATGAAGCATTGTATACTGTGCTATACATAAAAAGCAAACATTGGATATTATGAGTCTGAAAATGATTATATAAGAGAGGCATTAAACAAACAAAAAAAAAAAAATGCCACTTTCCTCATCTGCCATACTTTAGTTAGATACAAGCCAATAATATAGCATAGAAATAGTCACATAAAATGCTTTGCGCAAAATATATAAATAAAATACTTTCTTGTCTGTATTTGCCACATTTAAATATTAAACGAAAATTTTACTGAACGTGCTGCACTGCTCATTTAATTTATTTGCTACTTGATTACCAGACTTGTACAACTGGTACAAAGAAATTAATTTTTAAATGTATTCTCATTTAACTGTGCACTCTCTTATGAGTTATAGACACAGCTTTTTTGAAAATGTATGTGCAGGCAAAGTAATGCTGTAAAACACCATGTATCATTTATGAGCTGGGACTACCAGTTGTGAAGAAAGCCCCTGTTCATTAAATTTTAATTAAGATAAATGCTGATAAAAAAAGTGCTCACCTGCTTTGCAGTGTTCTCATCACACCACAGAATATACAGCTGCAGAAATAAGAAACATTTTATATAAACTACAACTGGACTCACAGTAGAGCTCTGTAAATGAATTCCATCTACAGAACGGTTTTTGATTTATAAATGAGACTGCCAAGAATATCAAAATGCTGCAAACAATTCATTACTACAGCTCCTGGAGCGCAGTGATTAATTAGCTTAATTTTATATATAAAAAAATTAATGTTTACACTAAATTCAAAGCATCAAATTGTAAACAAACAAAGACAACGGTGAACCAGAAGATATGTGAAAGTAATTAAAGCTAAAGAAAGGGGGTAATCAGCAAGAATAATCATTTGTAATCAGACTAATTAATCAAACAATTCTGTACATTTTACGCCGATCACAAAAGTGTATGGGTAGAGAACACAGTGCCATCCATTGTTGCCCAGTGGTTTCACTTCCAAAATGCTTGTTTGTAACCACTTTGCACAATGTACATTATAGCTCAAAGCCATTTAAGCCTTTTTTATCTTTTAAAATAAACCACATATTCTTCAAATGGAATTTACAATATTATTATATTAACATTTACATGTTAGGTATTTACACAAAATTAACTTACTTTGAATGTTCTTATACAGTGTTGACATGTCATTACTCTCTCTTTCACTTGACTAAAAACATTAAATTAATGGATTGTAGTATACATCTCAAATGGAATGTGAATGTTTTTTTGGAATCTAAAAAAGAATCTACACATTTTAAGAGATACAAGTGGTAACTGGGTATAATTCACTTCTTACTTTAGACTGGACTACTTATGATTATTTATGTATATTGCATGAATATATTATGAGCTATGCTCTTTTGCAGACTATGGCTCACACAATGACTTGCTGCAGCAATTTCCTATATAAGAATACAGTCAGTCTCTCACTCCCTATCTGTTCCATTTAGTTTCAATGATACCCAGGGGCAGTGACTGGTTTTTAGTATTCTAAGGACCACGACTAAGAACAGATTCTAGGATTTGCAGTTATATCCTTAAAAGACATGCATTTGGGGAGGCAGACTTTCCAAATTCCACACATGCTCTTTTGGCCTGTCAGCATTACAATAAGCTCTGTCAATTGCAAGGAAATCAAAGGTAAAGGGAAAAAAGCCACATTTTGTCATTCACTCTGCCATTTAGAGCAAGTACTACACAAGTTTTCAGAACTTACTGTACCTCAGCTGTCAACAGCATACTATTCACAAGTTCCATGTAGGCTTTCATCTCTGCCTTCTGGACTTCATTTAGTCCATCACTAAGTGAATGGCCCTAAAGGGACAGAGAAACGGATTGCACTAAGTAATATCAATCGGTTCAGCTGCAAGGCAGCACAATAGATTAAGACAGATACACAGGGATTTTTTTATTGCCATGTTTAGGGAGATCATATCATCATTTAAGTGACTGAAAACATGTCATAAGCAAAACTCAGTACTAAAGAATAATGTCAAATTATAAGTAATAAGTCAATCAAAAAGATAGCTATTATGAGAACACGGAAATGTGCTATGTACTTCAAGGCGACTCTTTAATGATTATTAATAAGATTCCATGTTGATATGCTCACAAATGTAATGAGACCAATACTGAAACTTCTACAGGTTGAATAATTTAAATAAGATCGTCAAGTGTACAGTGTTGAGCTACAAACAAACAAAAATGTTTCTTTTGTGAGTCCAAGTTTTTTTTATACCATTTGATTTTTTTGTAAGGAATTTACTTTTCTCCTACCCAACCACTAGCTAGTAAATGCTTCACGATAATTGTGAACAACCATAATTTTTATAAATCGCTCTATCAATATGTTCTGCCTGAACACGACAGAAAATGATTGATGAAGTGCTTTCTTCAGTGACTGCTACCAAAAGCATTTATAAGGATGTAGTTTCTCTTACCTTTGCTTTGGTGAACTGGACTATTGGACCCAGTTCTGATACAACTTGATTGCCAACATGGATAAAAGGTACTTTACCTGAAGATATAAATAAATAAATAAATCAAAACAGAAAAGGAACATTCTCCTTTGTATATGCAGAGTTTATAAAGAAACCCATTGTACTTTTTATCATAGCCTCTAATTACTTTTTACAAATGAACTGCAGTATTGACAGGGCTTTTGTGCATTTAATCAACTTTGTTTGTATACAGGATAAAAGGAGAAACATACAAAAAAAAATATATGCGCAAGTGGGAAACACAAACATTTAAACTTCCTGCAATTTCCCCAAATTCAAAATATACAAATCCAGGCATACTATAAACTAAACATAGTCTCACTGGCAGCAGTTTCTTAGTTTCATCTGTTCAAAATGGTCTGCTAAAAGACAAGAACCTGCACAAACACATGGCTGGGGTACAGAAAGACAGAAAGAAAGAAAGGCTATTATCAGAAATGACAATACAAAACACAGAAAAATGAAGCTTTCTTAAAAGACAATTTTTCTACCAAAAATGTGCCACTTTAAATTACCTTACTGTTAACAATGAATAAAATAAAATCAGAAACCTGTTAAATAAAATGAGTAAATAAAAGGATAAGATGGTACCATTTTGCTCGTACATGTAAATAAACAACACTGATTTAAAATTAAGATTTTTTTTGGTGCTGTTCATTTGTTATTACTGGTGCTGGATTTAGATTGCGTAAAGGCTACAGATGAATTAAAAACCTTGATATCAGGAAAAAATCTTTAAGGTATAAGAATTACATTTTCACAGATGGGCAACACTGCTAGAATATTCTGCACTTTCTGTCTGCCCTAGTCAATCAGTTAACTAGATCTCTAAAGCCGCAAATCTATTTCTGTGGAACTCAAATTAATTACATTCTTTCAAGCACTATGAAAGATGGTCTATTATGTGTAAAGCTTGGGGAAAAAAGTGTTAGCATCTAACAGTGTGCTCATATTTCCTATAAGAAAATGATATCTGGATATAATAGGACTCTGAATGCCAAATCAAAAAGAGGCACCATTGTGTCAAAAACAGAAATGCTTAACAGCATTCTGAGAATCTGTATTGTATTAATAAGCCCTCCTGAAAACTAAAAATCAATGTGGGTTAAGAAAGGGGAAAAGATTATACTGTATATATAATTATACATATACACGCAACCACACAAATAACCATAAGCACTGCAATTACTAATAAGTTAATAATTACTAATAAAAGGTTTTCTGAGGAAAACTAAAAAAAATATATGTAGCTTAGATATTAAGAGGAGTATTAAAGTAATGTTTGAAATAACTTTTGAGAAAACTAAATAACTTAATGAACGAAAACAAAGGTTTATTAAAAATGGTAATTTATCTTTTGTGCCAAATTATACTTTCACATTGTTTGGATGAATTATTTGCCACTAAACAGAAAAAATACATTAACACTTATGATCCAGAATTAGTGAGCACTGACTATGGACAGAGTTTATGAGGTTAACTGGTACTCAGTCTATTCAGAAAGCAGAACTTGTGTCCAATAAAATGCATGTTAAAATATGACTTTTAAATAAAATAAAATAGCAATTTTTTTCTTACAACTCCCTTCTCATCTTCTTAATTATGGAACCCACTGTTAAGCCCAGTTCACACAGAGTTCATACTAACAGCAGGTTCTGTCAAAGTTCCTTTGAAAAGATTCTTTCTCTGTAAGTTACAGGCAGCCTTAGGGTAATGGATGGAGTATAGCAGACCAACAAAGACTTAATCTGCATCCACACGATCAACTGTATGACAAAAGAAATGCAGCTCTCACTGACCAGAGGGGTCTCCAAGGATGTTAACATGTAGCTTCTTATAAAAAGATGGTGTGTTTTAGGTCTTTGATTATAAAGGCAAGTTTATTTGTTGCTATTTTTTCAGTTAAGGAAATAAAACAAACACATGGCATGTGTGCAAGAATTACAATAATTACACTATTTTAGCATAATACAATATGTAAGATAATGACAAAAGCTCTATTTTAGGTATGTGACAACATTTCAAAATATAATGCTTTAGTTATTTCATAAGAAAACAAATTTTGCTAATATTACTTTTCCTTTCTATCCTGTTAAATTCCAAATATATGAACAACTACATACAGTACATATACAGTGCTAATTTTTTGCTTCCTTCTAAAATGTAGAATATGAAACACTCCTCTCTTGGAATTTTACAAGGATTTTCTTTGAAGGAGGTCACTATTCACTATGGTTATGAACCAATTATAACTGAGGGGACTTGACCATTTTTCAAAACATTTTAAGAGGATTTTCTTGAAATTTGACTTAGAATATCAATCTGTTATTTAAAATATTACAGCAGTGAAAAAGGTCAAGGCAATTCAGGCTATCATGACCAAAAGAGAACAAGAAGGAACTAGCACCTTCTTAGATTATGTCCCTTAAAAAAAAAAAAAAAAAAAAAAAAGACTGTTACAAATCTAAAGTGGGTCATCCAAAAATAATGACTATTTTAATGTGGAAGTTAATATAAACACAAGAATCATCTAATAATAACAATTAAGCTACTGCCTAAACAAGGCTGACAATTAATTTAGTTTCCAACACTGGTAAGAATAATGTACGAGGTTAATTTAAAAAAAAAAATTAAGCAGTAAAGCAATATGCATTTCAAATCCGCATCCCTTGTTTACTATAACAGTGGTGTAGTTAAAAGCTGCTGTAAACAAATTATTTTTCTGCAATAGAAAATTGCTCACTGTTTTCAATGACCATTTCTTTGGATTAAAACTTAACACTTTACTAACAAATAAATAGACAATATTTTTGAGGAATAACATATTGTATGACTAAAATCATAATACAATTTACTATGTGCTGCAGAGGTGCTGGCAATAAAAATACCAGTACTGGGAAAGGGGACATTATATATAGCCTGGCTCAAATTACGTTCTTAGTAACCACAGAAAGCTGCCGGTGTGCTGGAGCGGCAGGCAATTAGAAACACTGCATCTAACGGTGTCACTTAATGGCTGTGAGCTGAAATTTTGTTGCCATGGAAGTGTGACTTCACTGCAGCAGTGCACAGAATGCACAGCAGACTTACCAGATGGGGACATGTATTCTGCATTGGCCCTACACGCCACCTGGACTGGCAGAGTGCACATTCGCAAATAGGCCTAGCGAAAAATAAAAAGATAAAATTAAATTATTCACTGAAAATTCAGAAGGACGCAAGGCATGTAAAAATTGTACACTTCCATGCAAGTTAAATGCAGTTCTCACCTTTTAATCACAGAAAAGAAAAAAAAAAGGAAGAAAGAAAGAATTCGCATTAAGGCTTTAGTTCCCAGAAACATACCAGACTTCATTTGAGTTAAATGGGATATGTATTTATGGTACTACATAATAGTATAGAGTTTAGTGGTGCCACCTTATAGCTCCATTGAGCAGGGTTCAATTACCTCTCCAGTCAATGTTCTGAGTGTACCATTCAAATGTACCTTATATCTACCTCGGCTTTCTCAAAGTATTCCTGTTCCACTCCATATCCCAAAGGTGACTATGTTAGCATAACTATTAACTTTAAACTGGTTTTATAGGAATTAGTGCGAGTCTGTTAGTAAGCGTACCCTACAATGACCTGCAATCCCATCTAAGGTTGCATCCTAGCACCAAATGCTCCTGCAAGTCTCCTTCGCTTCACTGCTCTGTAATAGATAAAATGGGCTCTGAAAATGGATTGATGGATACGTTTTATCTGTATAATGATCAATTTCTTTTTTTACTCCTCATAAGGTTCCCAAGTTCAACTCTGGAATGTGATCCCTGCATGTCAATGCTACCAGTAGGAGTGTCTGTGCAAAATGAAGTGTTTGTGTGTATTCTTCAAAAAGCACAGTATATTTATTAACAACTATAGCTTGTGCATGTTGACTACCTGAAGCTGTATTGACAAAAAATACAAGGGTCTTATTTTAAGGTGACATAGTTAAAAGTGACAATCCTTTTAAAAACCAATGCAGTTATACCAGTTTCACCTCACCATGAAGAATTAATGACTACCACCTGAGTTCTCAGATGCAACAACCTAAGACTATATCCTAAAAGTTGAACTGCAACTGGACAGTGTCAACTGGATAATCTGGGAAAGACATTTACAGCGAAAGGAGGCAAGATTGTTAAAAAATAAATTCTAGTGTTCATCATAACCATCAATGCCAAAGGCAATTTCCCTCCAAAAATACACAAGAGTTGGGAAAATGTCAGAATACACATACACATTAGTAGGTACCCGCACATTGAGGACATACTGTACTTTTACACTATATAAAAATATATAGCTACACACTGGTTGGCACCAGTGCCTCACAAATTCATATTTCTATGTTCAAATTATGCATCTGGCTGCTCTCAGCATATCACACCTACAATGTGGCATAATGGTTAAGGCTTTCGAGATCAAACCTTGAGGCCGTGGGTTCAAATCTCACTATTGTTTTAACATAAGCAAGTTGCTTCACCTGCCTGTGCACCAACTGGAAAAATAAAAATACATGTAACCAATTGTATCTCAAATGTTGCAAGATGCCCTGGATAAAAGTGTCAGCCATGCAAGTAAAGTACACAGTTTGTATCCTCTTTCTGTGTCTGTATGGGCTTTTCTCTGGGTAACCACATTTTCTTTTTCATTTTCAAAAAATGTAAGTATTAGACTAACTTTTACTTCTATATTGGCAGGTGCAGATGTTTAATTGGTTGGTTCCTGCCTAATGTTTGCTGATTCTCCCTGTGTATGTGTGGATTAAACTTCTGGTCACCCATTTTCCTCACATATCCCAAAGATTTGTGTCTTACATTAACTGCCATTTCTAAACTAAGACTTTAGACTTTGGTACTACAATGGACTGGTGCATCATTCAAGGCAAGATCATGCCCTATACCAAGTGCTGCTCCTGTCACCTACAACCCTGCACTGGACAAATTAGGAATGATAATATAATGTTATAAAGTGTAAAATGCATGAAAAAATATTGAAAACTGGTAGGTATGGAAGTCTGTAATAAATTGCTTAAAAAGAGGTTACTTTTCAAGCAATAAAAAACAATCAAATTTGACGTCTGCAAATTTGCAACGTGGCACAGAGTACTGAATATTGAAGATAAAAAGAATCTGAAATGACATACATTTATGATTATAAATATTACACTAAATTGCAGCCATTCTTAAACCACTAAATAAAGGCCATTACATCTAATAAAAAAACAGATTCATACTATTATTAAATAACAACAAAATAATATTAACACTTAAGAAAATTATTTTAACTGAAGAAACTGACAGGAATTAATATTTGAGTGTATGAGGTATACCTATCAATTGTGTATGGATGCATGTAAACACACACACACACAAAGTGTGTATATATATATATATATATATATTATATATATATATATATATATATATATATATATATATATATATATATTATATAGGGAATTTTGCCAAATAAACTTGGCAAAGTGCTACAAAACTTCAGCAGGCGGTTTGAGGATTGCAGGGAGAGAAAACAAAAATGAGGTCTGAAATCTTCAAGTCTGATTTTCCTCTATTTATCATTATTTTGTTTGGCAAGCAGAATGTCATTGGCTCCCTGAAGAATTATAGGACTGTACTGCAGAAGACAAACAATTTACTGGCACTTTGCCTCACTGCACAGCGCTGCCAGCCTGCCACCAGCTATTAATTTTCAGCCATACGTGTTTAAGTCACTCAGCCTGAACAAACATATTTGTTGGGGCACCAGCCCATTACATTTAGAAAAGGCTTGGCCATGAAGGGTTTAATTTGAAATCACTGCTCCTATCCCATTTTCCTCATAATATACCCTTTATTACTGCAAAAATAGGATAAAGTTACCTCATTTTTCTCTCCCATTTAGCTTTTCAGAATCATCTGCTTTAAAACCCATAGAACTAACATAATATTGTTTTTTCAGAAAAGCCTTTAGTCATAAATAGAATGCTTTTGCATTATAACATTTCTATGGCCAACAACTGTCATGTAATTCTTTCCCACTACCAAAGCTTAACTCTAATTTTGGCCAGGCTTTTCCCACATTAATTCCCCCAACAGCAGAACTCTAAATTAACTTTAAAGCTCTGAATCTAGCTGGAGGTGGTATGCAAAACTGCAGTGAAATACTCTGGCGCACCTTCAAGAGGCACAACCTAAATTATTCTGGAGCAGAGAGCTGCAAGCAAACTCTCTGACAGCTCTGGCCCTTAGCGAATGCAGTGAAGACCAGGGTCTTGTTCTAAGCAACTGCCACAGAATTCTCAGGATATTTACATTATTCAAAGATAAATGTATTGTCAATTCAGTGTCTCAAAACACTAGACTCACGCTGCTTTATTTCCACTGCAGCCAAAGGTTATTTCACCTCTTCAGTGCACAACATTTCAGCTTATGGAACAATAGAGTATGTCAAACCATTTTAGTAAACATCTAGGACAAGAAAAAGAAATAGAAAAATCAAGCCTGCTTAGATAAATGTTGCAGGCATTTTCCTAACTGGCATCTATTTCTTTTGCTTTCTTACACAGCGACTTCTTCATTAAACCTGGCTTTATGTTAGCTCCAGTTATACACAAATGATTTAGTACTACTAATTATAAAAAAAGCTTATTTTTTTTCAAAGAGACTTCTGCTACCTGTTATCAACCAATAATGTGCAACATCATATTTACCTTTCTTTACATAGTGATGAATGGAAACTTAGCAGTTAACTTTTTAAAATTTGTGCATATATATATCATTTTTATTTCTGCATCCTTTCTAAACTCTGACATACCAGAATATCAATACCAATAACAAATATGTAAGAAAAAGGAGATCATTATCTTGACATAAACATTTATACAATATTGTTTATAAATGCATCCATCTTCAAACATGCTTAATTTCAGTTCAGGATTGTGTGGTCATTAGCATGTACCTCTTAACTTATTTTAGGCATACAGGACAGTGATGCAGTGGCTTGCACTGCTGCCTCACGGACCCAGCCTCCTAGGTTTGAATACTGCACTCAGTCATTTGTGTGTTGTCCTCGTGTCTCCAGGTACACTGGTTTTCCTCTCATATTTCCAAAGATACGTATGCTAGATTAGCTGGTATGAACAGACTAGACCCATGTGAGCATGGCCCCTCACAACACTGAACTGGATTAATTACATTTGGGAATGTTACTGAATACATCAGAGTGACCATGGAAACAAGCTCTTTTTTAATTTGTAATAAGCTGTAGTTAATCTAAAAATACACTACTATACTCATTACATATTTACCAATAGTGACTCAGACTCACTAAAGAAGTTAAACTTAGTTTTACATTTCTTATGCATATTTTTTAATGATTAAATGGATGTCCAAGTATGAACATTACTAACAGTTAATTATTTTACTTCTTTATCATATGCATTTGACACAGAATAGCCACTCTTCTATGGTTTCTTTCAGAGTTCAGGGCAGTAAAGCCACCATCAAACTGAAACAGCGGATAATGTTTACAATGGGTAACACCATTTAAACTTTGTAATACATGCAGAGTGGACTGCTGGAGAATGCCCATATGTGCAGACTGTCTCAGATCAGACAGGGTCAATGTGCAATCAGTTTGGAAGACTAATTGATTTATGAATAAGAATATGCAATTGGCCCATTTGGGCACATTGCCTATTATGAACAAATTTGGGAAAGGGTTAGATTCACACTTGGTCCTCAATTGTGAATCTGGCTCAGATATCTTAAGTTTTAACAATTTATTAATAAGATGTTAATTAACTAAAGGGGTGGCACGGTGGCGCAGTGGGTAGCGCTGCTGCCTCGCAGTTGGGAGACCTGGGGACCTGGGTTCGCTTTCCGGGTCCTCCCTGCGTGGAGTTTGCATGTTCTCCCCGTGTCTGCGTGGGTTTCCTCCGGGCGCTCCGGTTTCCTCCCACAGTCCAAAGACATGCAGATTAGGTGGATTGGCGATTCTAAATTGGCCCTAGTGTGTGCTTGGTGTGTGGGTGTGTTTGTGTGTGTCCTGCGGTGGGTTGGCACCCTGCCCGGGATTGGTTCCTGCCTTGTGCCCTGTGTTGGCTGGGATTGGTTCCAGCAGACCCTGTGTTTGGATTCAGCGGGTTGGAAAATGGATGGATGGATAATTAACTAAAAGTTGTGTGGGGGCATTACATCTGGCCAAAGAAGGGAAAGACATTTACCTCAAATTCAGTTGTTATTTTTTTTTTCTTTTAACACAGTTAATGATGCTTTCTTAAAAAAAATCAGGAGAATATGTCTGAGGCCAGGCCTGGTCAAGGATCTCATACTTTGTACATTTTTCTAGTACATATGATTAGCTTACACTCTACTTCTTCAAGACAAGCAAAATAGGAGGGTGGGTTATTATAAACTGGTCCTATGTGAATGAAATCAGACATGTTTGTCAAAAGTGGTTTACCTGGACCTTAAAACTAAATTTAGTTACTTGAGCAAATGAATGAAGAGAGTCCTTGGAATGAAGCATTTCAATGTATTTGTGTCATATCAAAGTTGAAAATTAACATTTGTTATTATGTAACAGTGGCTTCGTGTGACCACAGAAATTAACCTTCTAAACTGATAATAAACCTGCTATCCAGAACTCAAAAATGTAGTTTTTATTTAAATATTAATTGTGACTCACTGTGAATAGAGTAATCATTAACAGTATAAATATATTGAACACACATGAAGTTTTGTTTTTAAGAAAAACATGCAAAATGACACATTTTATTGGCAAACTAAAAAGATAACAATATGCAAGCTTTCGAGGCAATTCAGGTCCCTTCTTCAGGCAAGATCTTGAGTGGCCTCAAAAGCTTGTATATTGTAGTTTTTTTTAGTTAGCCAATAAAAGGTGTTATTTTGCTACATCCATAATGGCTAGTACTATAGTAAAAGCTATCGTGTAGCATGGTGGAACTGGGGTTAGTGCTGCCACTCAGAGTCTTGTGTCTGGTCATCTGTACAGAGTTTATACATTCTCTGTGTGTGGGATTTTTTCCCAGTTCTCTGTTTTTTTATTTATTTATGTTATACATCATCTGGTAATTATAAACTCAAAACTACATAATATATATATATGTGTGTGTGTGTGTGTGTGTGTGCGCACATACGCAAGAGGGCATACCATTCAATGCTGGTTGGCATTTTTCATCAAGTGCTTCCTGAATAGGCTCCAGCACCCTGCAACACTTAACCAAATATTTGCAAACTTAACACTTAATTCAGTTAATAACCATTTAAAACATGCAAAGCCATGCAGAAATGACTTGAATACATAAGGATTTTGTATTCTTCCTTTAAGATGGCATAACTCTCATCTTAAAGGTCTCTCTACTAAATATTTCAAACGCAAGCAGTTGTGGAAGTAGACTTCCACTGAAAAATAACTTTAGAAATTCTATCCACAGGCAAGAGTACATAGCTCAAGCAATTTAATAAATATCAAATGCTTTCCACTGTGACCCACTGGTAACATATAACTCTTTACAAAAAGCATTCCAGGAGAATTTATTTTTTTTTCTTAACAGTCAGTCCAGATTTCCATGATGTTACTTAGAATTAGTTCAGCATGAACGCAACTCACAAGCCTTATTAAAGCTCCTAAAAACAGTGATTTAAATATACAGAGAGAATAGATAATGCTGTTAACAAATTACAGAGCTGGAAGCTTGAAAACACAACATACAGTGGAATCAATGCTACTGTATACTGCAAACACTTTCATACAAATGAAAAGAGTACAAGAGGCACACAAGTGAAGCATATAAAGAGATTGACACATAGTATACCATTCTAAAGCAGTTACAAAGAAATTTTGAAATTTTCACATTTTTATGTAGGAGGAAATCTACACTCGACATACAATAAACAACTACTTTAATTAGTTAAGAGTACCTACTTTCTTAGGCTTTGTTGTCTGAAGGAGTACCACAAAATACATAACATGAAGAGTTGAATGAATAACCATTTGCTTTGCTAATGTAACTCAATCGGATGCAAAAGGAAATTAAGTGAGAAGCCAGTGACTATGCTCAGACTCATCTTTTTGAGCACTTTAAGAGGTAAGATAGATAATAGAAAGGAAGAAACTAAGTATTACACACAATATCTGGATTTCAGATAATATCAATAAGGGAAATAAAATGCATGAAGGGTAATAGAAAATGGGTTCTACACAAAATACATGAATTCAGTTTCCTAAACCACTTGATCAAATTCAGGGATAACTGGAGGAGAATCTACTATGGCAGAACTGGGCATAAAGCAGGAACCAAACCAAGCGCTGGGTGACAGGGTACCACATTCACTCAAGTATTTTAGTTCACTTAACCCTGGCCAATGTTGACTCAACAATCAAACAAGCTTGAAGTGGTACAGAATTTGGGAGGAGGAAGACCTCAACTACACACAGCATTTGGACCCAGTTTAAAGAGGCCGTGAGGCAGCAGTGCTTACAATTTACCACCATATAAATTAAACAGAACAAAAAATAGCTACACTGGAGCAAATCAAAACTCACTTGAAGTAGTTGCTTAAACTCAAATGGCAAAAGAACTGCTAAAGGGCAGAATACAATTTAATTCACTCATCCCCTTCCCTTCTACTTCACCTCAGTCCAACTTTTCAGCTCTGACTAAACTGAAAAAGACAACATACATACTAATAATCACAAAAGGGGAGAGTCATAAGAGGGCAACCAAAAAATAACACCTCACCCACAATGTGTGTAACTGAGCTTAATAGGAAAGCCCATTTTAACTTTACCAACCAACTAATCTGCCCTCTCTCTCAAAACTTCAGAACCTGGACACCTTTACTCTCTTGCCAAGAGCTGCTGCACTTGTATCCATTTAGGATTTTAAACAACATAGCAAATACAATCATATGTGCCAGACAAAGTCAGTTAAAAAGATGACCATACACTTATAAAGTTCCATTTAAAATTATTTTCAGAAAGAATACAACAACAAATACAGTGGAAAGGTGAGCACAGGCCTATTATGTTTTCTTAAGAATTAACTAGCCATCCACCACAGCTCCACCCATGTATTAGTGAAACAGGACAGTGAGGAGGACCCTGCCCAGCTCCCCACTCCTGACATCATGCTTCCCCCTCTCCTCGGCCTGCAGCCTCTGTCTCGGTTTAGCGTGAATATATCACTCCTGCAAGCGAACTACGATTATTAGCTTGATGAGAGAAGTCGTAAAATCAACCGGAATGTTCAAGCAAATTATTGAAAAAAACCTGATCTAAATCCATTAAGTAGTTCTCTCACTCGCTAGCTAAGAGGAGGTAAGGAACGCTACAAGGCTGGTACATGAGTGAGTGAGTGAGGAGGAGGAGGGATTCTGAACAGATCCTCTCAGAAAGAATTTTTTTTGCAGTTTGAAATACTACAGAACATTATTATCACACTAAATTACACATGTTGAATAGGGATTCTTAAGGTTAAACAGAATACACTTTTGTTCAAGTAGTGTGGAACAGGACAGTGTTTTTCAACCTGTGTGTCACTGGATGTTTTGGATGTGTCATCAGCTTAAGTTTAAAAAAAATAAAATAAAATAAGCAATTGCTTTTATATTTTAGGGGGCAAGTAACTGGCCAATTGAAATGACTATTAACCTACATCTAATCAGAAGTAGGTGAAAACCTATTATACATTTCAGTCAAGAAATCCAACAAACTTGGACAAGTTCCTGAAAAATCACCCACTACAACCTATTCTAGTTCTGTATCAACCATAGAACATTGACCCCAAAAACCCGAACCTAACTGGAAAATTAAAAGAACATACAATCCAGACTTTGAGGTATGGATTTACTTTTACCATGAAGCACTGTAAATTGCAACTGTGCGTTATCTCCAGTGAGGTAGTAGCAAACAAAAGCACAAAGCCTTGTAAACTATTAAGACACTTGAAAACAGAGCATGCTAATTACAGAATTACCTACTTTTAAAAATAAAAAAAATTAAAATCTTGAGGCTTTACAAAAAACATTTAGGCATACTTTTACAACAAGCCATCAGACATTCCGTGCAACATACCTCAATGCACATACAACTGCCAAAAAAATAACAAAAGTTCACACAATTGCAAAAGTACCTCATCATCCCATATGCTGAAGACAAGTAGCCAAAAAACTAAAAAATATTTCTCTCTGCCATCTCTTGAATTATCCTTGATTTCGACAGTGGTGGAGTCAAAAAGACACTAAATTTAACTCAATATTAAACACTCCTTTACTGAGTTATTTCTGGGAGGAGTACCATATGTTTCATCTGTTATGTATATTGTATTTAACAAGTGAATAAATATTCAATGTTATTTGTGAACGTGTGTCATTCAGAGGAAGATGTTGGCTGGTTTACATTAAAATTCTTAAAAAAAAAAAATAGATGAAAATGAGTCTCAAGGCCAAAAGGTTTGAGAACCACTAGTATGGGACATTAAAACCAATTTTTAAAAACACACTTTCATACCCTCTGGTATCAATCCATGTCATGCTAATAATGCATTAGGGGCCATTTTAAAATCAAGGCTATCTGAAAGATTCACAAATATTTTGCATGAAATCATTTAAGTGTAGAACATATTGCCTAGCAATGTGCAAGCCTGAAGACATTGCTCAAAGGTACGACCTTGCCTTAAGCACATTTTAAACGATTTTAGGCTATAACAATTTTGTACTGTAAGCCCAAGGACATTTCACGTTCCACTTGAGGTTCACTTTCAGGCTTCCCCTAGAATCACAGACGGAGCTGCTCCACCCAAAGCAATAAGGGCAACCAGGTCACTGCTCTCTTCAGCAGCCTTTGGAATACTGTATCTGCATGCTTGAATTCTGAAATCCATTCCAAAATAAATCCACTTTTTTTTTTTTTTAAGGCTGAATGCCCAAATTTTGCCAGACATCATCTTCGACATGCATTCACTTAAAAATTCTCAAGTGCAAAGATTTCCCTAGTGTCAAAGAAATGTGAAACCAATTAGGGTTGTCGTTATAAATGCAACCCTATGTTTTGTCTCCAAAAACCCTGGAATTTTTGTATTCACAATATAATTAATGCATTCAGATACTGCTAAATAGATTTTACAAACAAAAATTTCAAAAATATTACATCTTAAAAAAAAACAAAACAATCATAAGTTGCTTTCCCTTTTCTCATTGTGGCATCTTAATTTAAGTAGTATTGCTCTATACCGCATAAACAGGTTGTCTATATTTCTTGCCTAAGTACACAAATATAAAATGTGTTTGACCACTGAAAAAGGCACTTAGTTTTTACCCTTGAGACAAAGGTCATAACCATGCCCCTAATTGTGACATGCCTGTGATTTCCGTTGGTCTTGGTCAGTGGCTTCAGAGCTTAATGGATCTGACCACTGTAACCTTCACTAATTACACTTCTATTCAAAAACCTCAGGGTGAGTTATACATTTTGATTACTTAGGGCTTATCTCTTTTCAGGCACAGTTCTGCCATATTAAAAAGTCTACACGTTCACTGTAGACTTATAATTTATCTTTGATATATGTTGAAAAGCCAAAATATAATACCAGTAAAAAAAAAAAACAAAACAAAAAAAAAAAAAACAGAATACTAATATTTATAGTTTTGATTTATTTTGTTCTTAAAAATGTCAAGAATGATTTCACCATAACATATGATATGCACACCACTCTCACTGTCCAAAAGTGCATTATGACAGTTTGAGGTTAATTGAAAAATTCAAAAAATATTCAAATGCTCAACTAATTCCATAATATTAATATGAAAACCCTTTTATTTTTCAAGATTCAAAAAAGAACAGCAGCGGTTGTTCCCAAGTTTAAAATCAGCAATCCACAACAATACCAATACAGTTAGATGGATTTTTTTTCTGATTTCCTCTTGTCCCAGAGTCATCATTTGATAAAGGAGACAGAAACAAAGTTTGAAACTGGTTTCTAGGAAACTAGAGAAATACAATCCAGAAAAGGATACCAATCAAGTAAAGCTTATATCACTGGGGTACCATTTTATTTAATCGCCTTTAAAGCAACAAAACCTGTTCATAAATCTACCATTGTTATAGAATCTCAAGGAGCAGAAGTAATAATCCAAAATACCAGGAGAATGCCAGTACATTAACCTTTACAGATGGATTTCTGGTTTTAAAGTGTTAAGCAGACATTCCACATGCACTACACCAGGCTGGCTTTTATGTCAAATCAAGTATTTGTTTGCACCACTTTAGCCCTGCTATCACTGAATACTAAATTCTCAATCTAAACCCTATAAACTTGTACTATCAAAACGTGAGAGAAACAAATAGAATAAATATAGAGAGCAGCAGCTTTATCTGAATTGGATTTAAAATATACAACTTCAAATGCCACAGCATAAGCTATGAAAGGCACAAGTCCAATAACTAGTGTGATCTAGTTAGTGTAAATAGCTGCAAAGTATGCTGGCTGACTAGCTGAGAACAATCCCATTTTCCCCACTTAAAAATACTGTTTACAATGGCCAAAATAGACAACCTAACACTACAAAAACATCCCACATACAGAGAATTGTAATACATTCATTACAAAACCACTTCGACTCAAAAGGAAAAATAGAGGTCTTCTGACATATGGCTAATCCAAATGAGTGGTTTGCTGCCTCTTAGAGAAACAAATGGGCTGGGAAACAAAGTGAATACAATTAATCTGTTAGGACCACCAGCTTCCTCCTAGACAAGCACAACTCCAACAAACAATTCAATCTAGGTCTTGTATAACACTAAGTACACATTTTGAAAATCTTGTTTATGCTCTATCATTTGTTATTCTGCAGCCTAACCAGAGAATCTGTAAACATTATTACCACTATTTGTTGCTAATTACTTCTGAATTTACAGTAAGTGGTCAAGGCATCTGCTTTTAAACTTTCCCACTCCATGGAAGAGAATGTTAACTTTCAAAACTGAAAATTATGAATAAAGCTGTCCGCAGAATGATTCATTTTTCATATCTAATTTTTACAGACTGTGTTACTGAAATAATATGTCTGAGGTTACAAATGAAAACCACACAGAATCATTCTTTATCCACGAGACAGATTAAATTCCATACCCTGTTACTGTAATAGGCACACTTGTACTTTAACATAAATTAGAACTCTAATTATATTAGCCAGTATTTTAAACAAAATAACAGATTCCTTAGAACCCATAGATGTAATTTATAGTGAAGCCAGGTTCATTTTCCAGAACAATCAATTTCACACTGCAGCTCAGGGCTAATGTAATGATGTAACACAATTTTTCCCTGGAATACTGAAAGGCTGGATTCACTGTTATCACTGAGGGGGTCTCGAAGATAAATGAAGATGCAATTTATTCAGTCATAATTTTATAGTGAAAATGTTATAAAGGGTGTCCATATGGGTAACAGAAATGTCGAAAGGGACTCTAATATATTTTAGCTTAAAACAGTATGGACAAGAAAAACATTATTTATTGCTACTATCCTCTATAATCAGTAGGTTGTCTTTTAGTGTAGGAGAAAATTATGAGCCTTTCAAGTAAACCATATCAATTTCAGAAGTCCACAAATAATGAGCTTATGATAAGTAAATCTTGAACTTGATACTTCAGGAATAATTACTACATAAAGTAGTGGATTTGACAAGATTAGGTGCATTTAAATCTGCTTTAATAAGGGTGCTTTGCTCGGCACTACTTAAGAATATATTGAATGCTGTGTGGGTATATTTAATTCACAGTTGGGCATCATTATGAAAATCCATGTTGTGTTTAATTAAAACATAACATTTCATTCTTAAACCTGCTTAATCCAATTAAGGGTTGCAGGCAAGACAGTGTACCCAACAGCACTGGACAAAATGCAAACAAACAACCCTGGAAGGGGCACTAGTCCAGTGCAGTTTATTAAAGAAATTACATGGAAAAAGTTCAAAAGGCAAACCATGTATTATCTTATAAAATGAAAACAAAAACATGTAAAGTATGTATTCCTGTATCCTGTTTTCATCTTCTTTGCTGTGTTTATTCTATTATCAGTAATAGTAACACCCCTCTAGCTTAAATAAACTGTTTTCCTCTGATGAAGTCCCTTATGATGGCATTTGCTATAAAAGTTACAAAATAAAATAAAGACTGAATGAAAGCTTGAATGAGTGGCTAAAGAGCTGGTATCACCAAAGTGAAATCAGTCAAGTAAGATGAATCATTAGCACAATAAGATGTCAGTTTTATTACATGTGTTTGACCTAATATATCTCTTAATTTACTAAGCAGAACACTTTATAAAATCCTACACAGGGCTGCAGCCACCTTAATGCTATCGCCAAAAAGCATCAAGAAGTGGAAATTTCCAACCACTAGACACTAAAGCATTATGACAAACCATATTAACATATACAAATATCTAAAAATATCTTATCAACTTTAAATGTAACATGAGAATTAGTTATAGATAACGGGCATATTTCAAAATCACATCAATGAATTTTCAGATATATCAAACATATTTTAACATATCATAAAATTACATTCTTGTCACTTTTAGATATCTGAAATGTATTTTAACATATCTTAAATGTATTTTAATACATCTTTAAAAGAACTGCGTGTATTCTGAAATGCAATTCATGTTATCACAAAATGACTTCCTGTAAAATTTCCTATGTTTTGAATAAGGCTTCCTGTCATTTTAACATATCTTCAAATATACTTAAGATACTGTATTCCAAAATGCACAGGAAGTTATTTTAGGGTATCTAGAGATGCATTTTAGCTAATCTGAAATACAATTCAGATATTTCAAAATGGTCTGTGAATGTTATTAAAATATCTTAAAATGCATTTTAGATACCTTTACATTGAGTCATGTTTGATATATCTAAAATGAATTTTACATGACAAAAATGTAGGTTTTGGATATCTTATTTTTTTTTACCACTTTCGGTATAAAACACTTGCAATTCAATGATAGAAAATATCTTTAAAAAGAAAGGAGGCTATTTCAAAATAACTGAATATCATTTTCAGATACTTAAAATGCAATTAAACATATCTAAAATATGTCTCCAGATATCTCTAGCTTCCTGTCCGTTTTAGGATATCGGAAATACACTTCAGGATGTCTCTAAATAACTTCAAGTGCATTTTCAGATGCCACAAATGCAATTTCCAGATATATTTTAAAATAACAGAGAGGAAGTACTGATGAAATAGGAAATATTACAGGAAGTGATTTTGAGATTATGTCAAAATTATGTTCAGATATCCTAAAACATGTTTTCAAATATCTCAAACTGACCATGAATGCTTCTAAGATACCTTGAATTGCATTAGAGATATCTCAAAATATGCAGCAGATGTCTTATAATGTGAAGGAACTTATTTTGAGATATTTTAAACTTTGGCTGGTTGGAAAAGTTTAGGTATCTGAAAAGCTGAACTACATTACATAATATATGAAATTAAACTTTGAAATATCTTTTGGTGTTAATCTGTCTTGAATTAAAAAATTGGATTCCCTCCTTTCAATGCTTTTTTATGATCTTTTGTCAACTATTCAATAATATTTGATAATATAATTTTAATTATCACTTTAAGTGCTGACCAAAATCACAACGATTGAGAGCATAATTACTCATATGTAGAAGAAAATGTGTATTTAATATTTATATATATATATATATATATATATATATATATATATATATATATATATATATATATATAAATTTGAGGTTGAGTTGTTCTGTGGACTGCTTAAGTAGAATAGCACAATATAAAATTATATTTTTAAGTATTGCAACGAAAAATAAACATTTGCATATATCAAACGTGTGTTTTAAAATACTGTACATACACTATATAGGCTTCATGGTTCAAGTCCATTATATAGGGCTTCAGAGACTTGAACCACAATGTCATACATGAAAAAGGCTTAAACTTCCTTATACCTTTATGGTTCTTGGAAAATCTACAAAACAAAAGTATCTTCAGGAACATGTCACGTTCAAACTTGTAAGCATAACACACAAGTAATACATAAAGAACTACATATGCCCCCTACTTCTGCTATTTTAGTACAATATATAATTATATCAAGTGTGTTAAAATATTTTAAATCTAATTTGTCCAAAACCACATTGAATGCTTAAACAACATTAAGGAAATCTCCTTTTCAAATCTGGAATGATTGGGTATATACAATTTACACCTTATACCATTACACAATACAAGAAGACTTCTTTTCAAATAAAACTGCCATCATTTGCTACATAATGATTCTTTCCATAATATGGCAACTTAGGGTAGTTGAAATTTGGACTTAAAAATACACTGCGTATGTGTACATTTCTGTATGCAGGGTTGTGAAAAAGTATTTTCCCCCTTCATGTTTTCCTCTGTTTTTGCATATTCACAACTCGTAATTGTTTCTGATTTCCCAACAAATTTCATATAACACAAAAGATAACCTGAGTAAATATAATACACCATTTTTATATAATTGTTTGATTTGTCGAAGGAAAGTAGTTGTATCCTTAAACACTCAATCAACCAATGAACCAACTTTAAATGATAACGAGTTAAATTAGACAGATATGAAGTTGACTAAAGGGTTTTAACAAGCAGCATAGCATACCTCGATCAAAAGAAATTCCAGAAGACTTGTGAAAGAATGCTACTGTAAAACATTCGAGAGAGGATTACAAAGCAATCTTTAAAACCCAGGGACCACAGCAAAAGCCATCATCTCCAACTGGAGAAAACTTAGAATATCTGTAAATCTGTCCTGGAGTGGCTGGGTAGCAACATTACTATAAGATAGCACAAAAAAAACAAAAAATCATCCAGGAAGTCACAGAAGAATGCAGGCAAACATCTAAGAACTGCATGTCTTTCTTATCTCAGTTAATGTCAGCATTCATTATTCCACCATTAGAAAGACATTGGGCAAAAATTGTATCCATGGATGAGTTGCAAGGCAAAAACCACTGCTAAACATGAGGAGCATAACATTTGTCAAAAAACACCTTGATTACTCCCAAACATTTTGGGAAAATTTACTGTAGACTGATGAGTCAAAAGTACTTCTATCTGAAAGGCATCTGGTGTAAAGCTAACACAACTTTCCACAAGAAGAACATCATGCCCACATTCAAACATGACGGTGGCAGTAAGATGGTATGAGGATACTTTGCTTTTTCAGGGCCTGGGTGATTTACCATACTTGAGGAAAGCATAAATTCTGCTCTCTTAACCATTTCATGACTGATATCATCAGTAACTTTCTCAGAACTTCTGGAATTTTTTTTTTTTTTGATCAGATGCATGGTATACTGCCTGAAACTTGACAGTGCATGAAAGGTTCCATTTGAGTGATGTTTAGATTCAGTAGTGTTGGCAGTAAGCAAGCATGTGTGTCTCTAGTCCATTTTAACCCGGTTAGTTAAATTTGGTTCACTGGTTGATTGAGTGATTAAGGGGGCAATTTCTTTTTCTACATGGCTGATATAGGTGTTAGTGTACTTTTTTCCATCATAAAATCAAATGATCATTCAAACACTGGGTACTGTGTTTAGTCTGGTTGTCTTTGTATTATACTAAGTTTGTTTCGAGATCAGGAACAATTAAGAGTTATGAATAAGCAAAAGCAACTGAAATCAGAAAGGGGGCAAATAGCTTTTCACAGCACTATATGTTGTATGTTGTTTCCCTGTTTGTGATTAAATGTTATGCATTGTGTTTTTGTTTCTTTTCTTTCTTTCTTATAATGTTAATAACTATTGTATAGAATGTTGGGCTCACAAACAAAAGTATAGTTAAAACAAGTAAACTGAATTGAGCATCTTTTAATGTTAATTTTTATAATCTACTCTACCAGGGCTCAGCCCTGAGTGGGGAGTGAGCACCACAAGCAGCAAAAGCAGACATGATCTCAACTGCAGAGTCCACAAGGCTATGTAAGATAAATGAACCTGTGAACTGTTCACTGACTTACTGTATTACTCTGTCCACGTGTTTACTGCATGTAGGTGTCTCAAAGTAGCTGTTAGTAAACTACCAATGTAAAAAAAAAAAAAAAAAAAAAACGACTTGCATTTAAAGACAACTATTTACTGAGTTGGTTTGGTTGTTATTAATTTACTATTTTATTATTTACTTATTAAATTTGTCCACATTGAGAAAAATTAAATCTATATAAAGACTATGTTCAGTATTTATATATATTATATATATTTATTTGTCCATCTATGCATTTTTTTATTTTTTTTAAACGTCTGTAATCAAGCTTGGGGTCAAAGAGGACTAAAGCCCTACATATTCTTACACTGACACATGTATAGGTGCATTTATATATTTATAACAACAATTAATATTTATAAACAATTTATATATTTATACACACATGTACATACACACATACATATGCACACACACATACACTCGACCATACACATACAAACACATGGCTGCTTGGATGTTTTTGAACTGTTACTGCAGCTATCATTATATTTCTTCCCCCTGATTATTCAAAATGCATCTTTTCTAAAAGAATATGTGAAGATTCACAAATTCTGTGCATCATTTACAGGAAGTGATTAAGGTAACTGTACAAGAAATATAGCAGATAAATAAATATTAACCTTGCATGTAAAAAGTAAATTAACCATAATCTATCAGTCAGAAAGGTAAGCAAAACCAGAACAAAAATCGTACAGGATCCAAGATAAAAGGCAAACTACCACGGAAAAGATTAAAGGTCTTCTCCCATACAAATTACACATACTGTATACCTAAGACTATGGTGAATCTACTTACATGAAGACATCTTTCAAAACCATACTACAAAGACAAAAGAATAAAAAGAACATTGAAAAAAAATGAATGACTACATGCAAATGTTTCCAGATATCAGCTGCTATGGATATTATCCATGTTAATACAGTTCAGCAAGAACACAACACAGACTGAATAACAATGGATTTGGTAAAAGGAAAGAAGAAGAAAAACTTGTTCTCAAATAAAGTATTTTACTTTTCATATTATTATGACAAAAGACTGTATGGATGATCCTGGAGAACTATGAAACACTGGTCACAGGATATAATTAATCTTGCTGGCTGCAACAAAAAAGCCATGCCTAATCATCAAAATAATTGTATCCCCACTGGTCAAGCATGCTGGCAATGTTATGATTTGGGGCTAATTACCTAACAATGGGCGCAGATGCCTCAATATCACGGAAAAATCTTGTAAAATCTTCTGGATGAGAATATCACACTCATTTTCTGTCACTTAATGATGACAGAATTTACAAAGATGAGGTCTAACTGCTATATCAGTAGAGCCAGGACAATAATCTACAATCTTAATGTCAGCCAAACCAAGGAGATGGTCACAGACTTTAGAAAGAAGACCATATTTCCATATACATCAGAGGGAATGCTGTTGAAAGAGTGAGCAGCTTTAAATTTCTTGGAGTACCTATCATTAAAAAACTGAAGTGAGGACAACACATTTTGACTCCAGCATCTCCCCTGGCTCAGATATCTGTGGACAGTTCACATTTCTCCATCTGCTCTCATAATCTTCTACAAAGGTACAGTGGAGTCATCCTCACTGACTGCATCATGTTCTGGTGTAACATCTGCTCAGCACTGTTCAGGAAGGGGTAGAGGTAGCACTGACTATTTCAAGCACCTATCCATGACATACTGTATTCTGCACAATACTCACTGACTTAAAAAGGCAAACTGGGATATTACAGATCACAGACCTGAACAAACTTTTTCTCACTCCTCCCTTGTGGCAAACAGTATAGGACCACTGGCACTTGCACCAGTAGATTCAGGGATAGCTTCTACCCACAACTCTTAAGGTTTCTGAACAGTCAATCATGCGAATTAATATAGCAAACAGTGCAAATAAAATTATAATACTTGCAAATACATATTGCATATAATGCTCCAGTTTCCTCCCACAGTCCAAAGACATGCAAGGGAGGTGGATTGACTTTGTTAAATTGACCCTAGTGCGTGGATAAAAGAGTGTGTGTTTGTTGTGTTGTGTTCACCCTGTAATGGACTAGTGCGTTGTCAAGGGATTTTTCATGCCTTGTGCACAATGCTTGCTAGGATATTCTCCAGCTTCCCCACGACCCTGCCTTAGATAAGGGGGTTAAGAAGATGGATGGATAGATACAGAAACACATTATTTTTATTATGAATTATCATATTTTAGTAACTGTTCTAAGGATACATGCAAGTCCAAATTCCATTGCTCTAAGTAAACATAACAAAAAGGTTGAGTTAAAGTTTAAATATGCATCTTTACTTCCAGTATGACTGTCTATACACTGAATAGTTAGTTTCTTTTATATATATATTATACATATATACACACTGCCTGGCCAAAAGAAAAGTCGCCACCTGGATTTAATTAAGCACATAGGTACGAGCCTCCTATTGGATAATTATTGCATGGGCGATTATCTTTCAGCTGGCAACAAGTTATTTAACACCAACTGGTGCAATGAGTTGCTTCTCATTTCTTAAACAACCATGTCGAAAGACACATCTTGTGGTCGTGGAAAAGATGTTAGTCTGTTTGAGAAGCTTCAAATCATTGGCATGCATCAAGCAGAGAAAACATCTAAGGAGATTGCAGAAACTACTAAAATTGGGTTAAGAACTGTCCAACGCATTATTAAAAACTGGAAGGATTGTGGGGACCCATCGTCTTCAAGGAAGAAAAGTGGCCGGAAAAAAATCCTGAATGATCGTGATCGGCGATCACTTAAACGTTTGGTGAACTGTGGGAGCAATTATTACAAAATGGAAGCCATACAAGACCACTGAATCTCCCTTGATCTGGGGCTCCACGCAAGATCTCACCCCGTGGGGTCAAAATGATCACAAGAACGGTGAGCAAAAATCCCAGAACCACACGGGGGGACCTAGTGAATGACCTGCAGAGAGCTGGGACCAAAATAACAAAGGCTACCATCAGTAACACACTACGCCACCAGGGACTCAAATCCTGCAGTGCCAGACGTGTCCCCCTGCTTAAGCCAGTACATGTGCAGGCCCGTCTGAAGTTTACTAGAGAGCATTTGGATGATCCAGAAGAGGATTGGGAGAATGTCATATGGTCAGATGAAACCAAAATAGAACTTTTTTGGTAAAAACTCTACTCGTGGTGTTTGGAGGAGAAAGAATGCTGAGTTGCATCCAAAGAACACCGTACCTACTGTAAAGCATGGGGGTGGAAACATCATGCTTTGGGGCTGTTTTTCTGCAAAGGGACCAGGATGACTGATCCATGTAAAGGAAAGAATGAATGGGGTCATGTATCGTCAGATTTTGAGTGAAAACCTCCTTCCATCAGCAAGGGCATTGAAGATGAAACGTGGCTGGGTCTTTCAGCATGACAATGATCCCAAACACACCACCCGGGTAATGAAGGAGTGGCTTCGTAAGAAGCATTTCAAGGTCTTGGAGTGGCCTTGCCAGTCTGCAGATCTCAACCCCATAGAAAATCTTTGGAGGGAGTTGAAAGTCCGTGTTGCCCAGCGACAGCCCCAAGACATCACTGCTCTAGAGGAGATCTGCATGGAGGAATGGGCCAAAATACCAGCAACAGTGTGTGAAAACCTTGTGAAGACTTACAGAAAACGTTTGACCTCTGTCATTGCTAACAAAGGGTATATAACAAAGTATTGAGATGAACTTTTGTTATTGACCAAATACTTTTTTTCCACCATAATTTGCAAATAAATTCTTCAAAAATCAGACAATGTGATTTTCTGGATTTTTTTTTCTCATTTTGTCTCTCATAGTTGAGGTATACCTATGATGAAAATTACAGGCCTCTCTCATCTTTTTAAGTGAGAGAACTTGCACAATTGGTGGCTGACTAAATACTTTTGTGCCCCACTGTATATATGTATGTGTGTATATATTTCTATTATATACTATATAAGAAATCTTTTTGCTCTAAGTAAGAACACATTATTTTATACTTTTTATTATTACCTTACACAATGAATTAAACATAACCAGTTAAAACCTTCCACATACTGGAATGACAAAAAATAAATAAATAAAAAATAAAAACTGCTGACATACAACTGAACCATTTAGGTCAAGTTACATCCATCTGGGTATCTGTCATGGAAAGAAGAAAAGCTATTTCAACCAGCCTCAGTTCAAAAGGTTAATAAAAGAGATCCTTCAGGGTTGCAAAGTCAGACAGAAGACTCTGTAGCAATTTGGCCCAAGTCATTTGCCTTTATCCAAATATATATTCTTATTTAACAGAAAAGGGTAGGCAATTTTACCCAGTTAGGATCTTTTAATACACACAGAAAATATTTCAGTTACTAAATTACTGGAATTCTACTTTTGCTGGACGCTTCAGGACATTTCCCTGTGTCTACACTTTAACTTAGGTCATACAGTACTGAGGGTGTTGAAGTTGCCTCACAGATCCAAGAAATAGGGTTCAAAATTCTAGCCTGGTCATTGTTTGTGCTGATTTTGCATAAACAACTCCTTATATTTCTTTTTTCAGGGTACTTGGGTTTCATTACACATCTAAAAAGGTGCATGTTGACCCAATAAGCAACACTAAATTGTAAAAGTGAATGCTGGTGTATGCATAAGCATGTCCTGCAATGGTACCATTGCTGGTTCTGCACTACCTGCAACCAAATAATGGAAAGTGACTGCTCACAACAAATAATAAAATAGCAAAATTACTTTATTAGTTATTTGAACATTAAACCACTTCGATATGCTCAGGTAAAGGAATAATGGGTCAGTTGATCAGATGTAATCTCTTTCCAGTCAACAAAATACTGCAAAAATTAGGTTGCCAAAGCGCACAACATGCTATTTTATTGTGCACATATATCATTTCCCTTCACCATCTTTAAAGGCTAACCTCGTTAAATTTGGGGTTTTTATCTTTGTTCTGTTTATTGCTGGCAAATGTAACCATGTCAAACTACTGAGTTAACAGTTGGTATATTTCTTTCAGTCCTTTAAATAGATCAGTACATTTTATCTATGATTACGGCTACAGCATATACATACTGGAACTAAGAATTTATAAATTCTTTAAGGACATCAAGACATCATAGACTAAGGAGTGAAGTGGAGGAAAGCTGAAAGAGGTTAACTCTGTGTAGCACTGTAAACATGTAAAGCCAATGTCACATTATGCAATATTTAGTCGTGGGGAATGTTAGAACTGATGACTGATCTCATCACCAGACCATGTCAATACAAGGGGGCTCCGCCCCCTGCTCGCTTCGCTCGCCTACCCCCGGGGTTGGGTAACCTGAAATACATTGATGAATGTCTGAGATATATCGAATTGTAAAGGTGTAGATGACGAACAAAGGAAGTAAAGAACCCATAGCATGGCACATTAGAAGGATCTATTGGAATACTTCTTTATACAGAACATTTGTAGTAAAATCGTTGATAGAGTGCGTCATCTGGATCTAACACGTAGATCTGTGCATATTTGCGTTCGTGATTTGGCTCAGGGTGCACTGTTGCAATCCTATGTAATATTTGTCTACATACGCGAAAGCAGTATGGGCCATTGCCAGCTGGTGGCCTGATATTTACCCCGGTAGATGTAAAAGCAAATGAACTATTGTAGGATCTAATGCAGTCCATAATGTTTTTACTTTCGGGTACATTGTCAGTTAGAAACATCCGTAGATATTAAGGATATTCATCTAAAGGAGGCAGTCTAACCTGACCCCTTTGACACGTGTAAACTCATTAGTTGTATTGCCAGTTGTTTCTTCAGGGAAGTTAAGTGAATGACAATGATAGCAAATGATATTCATTAATCCTAATGAATGTTCATTAATAGTGGACGCACTTAAAACCAAAAAGCCGTCAACCTGGGTGGGACGCTACAATACTTTCTAATTTTACTGCTTTCATATTGTGTACCTTTGTCTGCATGTGTATCGCGCCATCGTTCGTTTGAGCGTTTTGAATTGCACTGCTTTCATAATCTCTTATCTGCCTTTTTTTTCTCTCCAATGCCTTTGGGTGTCTATTCTCCGTATTCGAGTTTTTCTGTTTGTCCATGTGATTTATTGATTGTCACAGCAAAAGCTATTCTCACGGTAAACTGTAAACATTTTACTACGAATGGCATATCACGATCTCCTTTGGTGTGTAATGTTACTCGCAGAATATATACATCACCTTTCTTTTTGCCTGTTAAAATTTGCATCACTTCTCCGAGATCATCAATATACACCCGACCGAATTGTGTACTCTTTGAAATTTAACTTGTCGTTCCTTTAACTGTTGTGGGACCACAGATTCTCATAGCATATGGTCCATTATTGTGTAAATCCACGTTTTGTCCATTGAATGATGCGAATGGGAAAAGACTTTGTTGTCTACTCTTTTTTTCAGACCTCAATATGGCCTGGTATTTTTTCAATTACACCTGGTTGTGATGATTAATCACCTTTTGTTTGCGGTAATGCAATCGTTTCTATCTTTTCTTCGATACTGTAGTGACCGACATGACAAAGTGTCACAAAAGTTTTACCTGAACAATCGCTGATTTCCTAACCCCAAACACAACTTTCTAGCACCCTCTCCAACGCCCCCCCCCCCATTACCGCATGAAATCAATACCCCGCTATCAGTCCTCTGTGCTGTACTCCGCCTTCCCTCAATCGGACCTAACAGTCACTTAAAACCAAAAAGCCCTCAACCTGGGTGGGACGCTACAATACTTATGAATTTTACTGCTTCCATATTCTGTACCTTTGTCTGCATGTGTATTGTGCCATCGTTTGTTTGTGCTTTTCGAATTCCACTGTTTTCATAATCTCTTATCTGCCTTTTTTTCTCTCCAATGCCTTTGGGTCTCTATTCTCCGTATTGTCCTTATACGTTTTCTATGCGCTGAGAGCACATGATTTGTGTGTACTATGTGCTTTTACACGATTGATTTTTTTTTTGATTAGTGTGCTCTTATATATTCCGTACTATCTTTGTGGACCCCGTAGTGTCTTAACCCATGCCTGCTTTGCTTCCGCGGTTTCTGACGCTTGTTGTAGGCGCCTGCGTTCATTGATCTTATCCAGGTGGGCTTGTGTGTGTATCGTTGAGCTGTATTGTGTTTTAATTTGGTGTAAAGCGTTCAGCGGTTTGTACAATCCCAAGCAGCACATTATTCCTAACCTCACTCCGCAGTAGTGCCACTCATAATATGGCGGTTCTTTTATTTGCTATTTCCGTTAGTTGAGCTGTACGCGCCTGCGCAGTACGTCTCATGGTCCCATCGCCATGTACCTGTGTCCATGCCATCCGGTTTACCATTCTCGGTTAGTAATATGGATAAGGCAATGTTAGACTATGCAACTTTTCCAGCAATTTTCAGTTGTAGCTTTTATTTACATACTTTTAGCGATTCAGTGACAGTCAGTGGTATGCTCCCGTGAAACTAATTGCGACTCACTTCAAAACTTGTTTAATTTTGTTTTCAGTCATTGGAGTAGGCTCTGCATGCAAGGCAGCTGACAACCAATGAATTGAGACGTACACAACCTACAATGCAGCAAAGAAAAATCTGAAAATTTGGACTACACAAATATATATATACATATACACACACACACATATACATATTGTCACACACATGCGCATGACAGCCAGCCACAGGGACCAAAAGAAAGGAATTCCATGCCTAGCCAGAGGGTGATGAGGTGCATTCAACCCTCTTATTTTGCCCACGCAGACCAGACACAGAAAATTACACCTGAATACGAAGGCGTCACTTCTGCCTCAGCTCTGAAGATGTCACTTCCTGTCCCGGCCCCAAGGACCACATCACTTCCTGTCCTGGCCCCGAGGACCACATCACTTCCGCCAACCTCCCTATAAAAACCCACTCCCTTCCTCTGTTGATCAGTTCAGTTTTGTACTCCGTTCTGTACATTACTGTGTTGAATATTTTGCTTGTTTAGAAGCCAAGGTCAAGTACACGGGTGGCTGCCCCAAACCTTTGTCTTGTGTCAAGGCGTCTTATTTTACAGTGGCTTAGTCGGAAGGATGGCCTCCGTAACAAGACCGGAGAAGAACCTCAAGAAAGCCTCGACACAGCATCCAAACCTCCAGCCATTAAGGACTGAGATGGGAAAGTACCGTCCCTGCGTTGCCGGGTTGGAGTCCGTTGGTGTGGGTAAAGGGGAACATGAGGGGGAGGAACGGGACCTGTTGCTAATCCCCAAGACCTACCGGCATCAGGTCTGTGAATTGGCACATACTCGCCTCCTGGGAGCCCATCTGGGTCCCGAAAAGACACCTGAGCGTATCAAACTTAGATTCTTCTGGCCGGGAATCAATGAGGAGGTCCGCCGTTGTTGTGCATCCTGCCCAGAATGCCAACTATGACAGATTCCTAGAAGGGACCTTGCTCCTCTCATTCCCCTACCCCTGATTGACGTTCCTTTCAAACGTATTGGGGTCGACCTGGTGGGACCCTTGGAGCCCTTGGCCCGAGGACATAAATATATAATGGTCCTAGTGGATTATGCGACCCAATATCCTAAGGCTGTTCCATTGTGCTTAGTTAACTCCAAAACAATTGCACGGGAATTGGTAGGGGTCTTTTCACAAGGGGGCATCCCTAAGGAAATCCTAACGGACCAAGGGACACCATTCACCTCAGAAACGTTCAGGGAAACTGCTAAGTTACTGCAAATCAAACATTTGAAAACCTCGGTGTATCATCCTCAAACCGATGGTTTAGTAGAGAGGTTTAACCAGACCCTAAAACAGATGCTATGCAAGGTGGTCAGTGAGGACAGGAGGAACTGGGACCAGCTCCTCCCACTCATTCTTTTGCCTGGAAGTCCCACAAGCCTCTACGGGATTCTCACCCTTTGAATTACCATATGGACGACAACCTCGGGGCATATTGGACATCCTAAAGGAAGGCTGGGAGGAAGAGGCCATCCCTTCAACTAACATATTGGAGTATATCGCTCAGTTATGCGAAAGGTTAGGTAAAATATGGCCTATATTAAAAGGTTACTTGGAAAAGGCGCAAGCAGCCCAGGCTCGTTATAACAACCACGTCACGTCTCTTCGGGAGTTCCAACCAGGAGACCATGTCATGGTACTGGTTCCTACCTCACACTCTAAATTGTTGGCACATTGGCAAAGCCCTTACGAAGTTAAGGAGAGGAAAGGGCTTGTTGATTATTTGGTAAAACAACCAAATTGTCGGCCAAGCGAGCGGGTATACCATGTCAACTTGCTGAAACCGTGGAAGGACAGGGATCCTGATCCCTCCTCCGGCAAGCCCCACTCTTTCTTTGCTCATAAAGTAGAACTTAACTTTGGCCCTAATTTGACCACCAGTCAAAGATGAGAACTGGAATCAGTTGTCTCATCTATCCCTGAGGTAGTGAATGAACACCCAGGACGGACCTCCCTGATTGACATAACATTGTGACGGAACCCGGGGTAACTGTCCAAAAACACCCGTACCAGATTCCCAAGGCAAAACATGCAGAAGTGTATTTGGAGATCAAACGGACGCTGAAACTAGGTGTAATAGAGTAAAGTCATAGTCCCTGGTCCAGTCCCATCATATTGGTCGGAAAGCCTGACGGGAGTTGGAGGTTCTGCAATGACTTCCGTAGGCTTAACCAGGTCTCCCAATTTGACGCATATCCGATGCCACGAGTGGACGACCTCCTCGAGCGGCTAGGACAAGCTAAATTTCTGACCACTCTTGATATGACTAAGGGGTACTGGCAGGTTCCCTTAACAGATTCAGCGAAGGAAAAGACTGCGTTTAGCAACTCTAGTGGACACTAGCAGTATCGTGTCCTTCCATTTGGGTTACATGGGGCACCTGCAACTTTCCAACGTCTGGTGGACAAAGTGCTCCGTCCCCATAATGCATACTGTGCTGCCTACCTGGATGACATCATTTATTCCAGCACTTGGAGGAAACACCTACAGCAGGTACCAGTGGTATTGCAGGCACTAGATGCCGGTCTACGGATTAACACAAAAAAGTGTTTTTTTGGGTTGGTTGAAGCCAAGTATTTGAGCTACCTGGTGGACCGGGGTACTGTAAGGCCACAGTGTTCCAAAGTCAATGACATTTTAAATTGGCTCTGTCCGAAAACCAAGAGGCAGGTCAAAGCCTTTCTCGGATTGGCAGGGTACTATCGCTGGTTCGTGCCCCGTTTCTCCGAGAGAGCAGGGCCCTTGACAAACCTCACAAGGAAGAGGAATCCGAATTATGTGGATGAAAATCAGAAACTGCATTTTGTGACCTAAAGCAAGCCCTTATGTCAACTCCGGTATTGAAAGCTCCTAACTTTTCCTTACCTTTCATCCTCCAGACCGACGCTTCAGACACAGGCCTGGGTGCCGTGCTAAGCCAGAGTGTCGACAGAGTTGAACACCCCGTCATGTATCGAAGTCGGAAACTATTGGACCGAGAAACCAGGTATGCGGCAGTGGAGCAAGAAACCCTGGCGATTAAGTGGGCGATTACTCAGCTGAGATACTACCTCTTAGGCCGGTAGTTCACCCTTGTTACGGACCATGCTCCACTACAGTGGATAGCCTTGCACAAGGAGTCGAACCCTTGTGTCACAAGGTGGCTTTTGGATCTGCAGTCTTACAAGTTTTTGGTCGGTTATCATCGGGGTTCCCTGCAAGCCAATGCCCTTTCTAGGTGTCACGACCTCACGGCCAGATACGCCCGACCTGAGGGGTTTGGGCTGAGGGGGGGTTGTGTCACACACGTGTGCATGGGAGCCAGCCACAGGGACCAAAAGAAAGGAATTCTATGTCCAGCCGGATGGTGGTGGGGTGCATTCAACCCTCTTATTTTGTCCCCGCAGACCAGACACGGGAAATTCCACCTGAATATGAAGATGTCACTTCCTGTCCCGGCCCCAAGGACCACATCACTTCCGCCAACCTCCCTATAAAACCCACTCCCTTCCTCTGTTGATCAGTTCCGTTTTGGACTCCGTTCTGTACATTATTGTGCTGAATATTTTGCTTGTTTTGCAGCCAAGGTCAAGTACATGGGTGGCTGCCCCAAACCTTTGTCTTGTGTCAAGGCGTCTTATTTTACAATATACATACACACACACACACACCAAATCAAGTATATATAAATAAATACACAGAAATATATGTATACTGTATTCTTACCTGCACAGCAAGGGATGAAGCGTGATCTGAAAGCAATATCTGATCATCTATTTAAAAACAAATGCATGAAAATTACATTATTAAAGTGCATTTAACACCATTAAATGCCCTTTGTAAGATGGAAACATAAAGAAGTCTTGCTGAAGCCCTAAATAAAGTATTTATACAAGCAGAGTAAAGGTATGGTGAAATTGAGGTGGTTGCTTTCATTAAATAAGTGTTGCAAACCTTGTCTTAGGCTGTCACAAGAAAGAAAGATGACAAGTTCACTGCAATAAAAATTCAATGGATAGAGGACTGGGGCTGGTAACTATTAGTCTTCATTACTTTGCAGTCCTCTGACAACTGTAGCATGCTGCTGAGCCCCAAATGGGGGCTATAATGTGATCTTATGATATATGAAGAGCTGCTAAAGGGAGCCTGAACCATCCTACTCTGTTTTAACAGTTTCCCCCTCTTATGCTTGCTTTCCTTGCTTTTTTTCTCCCCCTTCTCCTCTCCTTGCCAGAAGCCTGCTTACCACAAGTCTTCAATAATATGCTGCCTCAGCTGTTAGTGCAGTAAATCTACCCAGCCCACCCCATCGTTTGCTTGGCTGCCTACATTGGCTAATAGACAGGGTCAATAACAAAATAAAGCATCCTGTATTCTCTGCTGATGGGGGTGTGGGCCAGGGGAAACACATACAGAAATATTTCCCTTATGGAACTTTATTTAAAAAAAAAAACAAAAAAAAAACACGCAATTAACAAAACTGAAAAAACAATCCTTACACTACTTGTTTAGCCTCCTCTGGTACAATAAATCTATAGAATCCACACAGAAGTTCATCATCGTCTGTTTGCACATAAACAGCAGCACTGTTAATTGTTAAATGAACTACTCACCCTTCAGAGGCTGATACAGAGTTGCATTTTCAGGCCATGGTTCAACAGCTGTAAGAAACAAGCAGGAAGCAGTTTAGTATGCCTGTAAACAAAGCTTTTATAGCACTGTTTAGCTGTATGCCACAGTGTTATGGTAGGAAGCTATCACTACCTTGTTCTTTTGTCAACAGACAGTACACATATTCACAAACATGTTTATGTATGCCCATGCAAATCATTATCTCATTACTTATTAAAAGCAAAGGATTAGGCATTGTTTTTTTTTTGGTTTATTAATTCATTATTTAAAGTACTGCCAACACAGGAAATGTTGAAACACTGAATACACAAAAAAACAAGTGGTAACACACCACATTGGCCGAAGCCTTTAATGTGAATTAAAAAAGACATTTCCGGAACATCAAATATTAAAAAGTCAAGTACCTTAGTGGTATAATTAATGAGAAACAAAACTGACAATGCATATTAATCAAGAATTACTCTTTAATGAAATTAAAGCAGAATAAATCTAATTCCAAACTATATTTATTCCACATTACGCTTGGAATAAATGGTGAGAGGTTCAGGAAGGCAGAGTAAAACAGCCAGACAAACTGGAAAGTGTGGAAATAAAAGTGAGTGACAAGGATGCTCAGGCAGATTTTTTGTGTTCGGTCTTAAGATGGCAAATGACAAAGATTTTAAAATATTCAACGCTAACCTTGTTCTTAAATCTTAATTTTTATATTATGTGAAACTAAATGATGGCATTTAAAACTAACCCTTTATCTTCCCTTTTCTGATGGTTGCCTTTTGACCCCATTCTAGATCTTTTCATTTTCTGTAGACAAGCTTTCCTCCCCCACATTATCTTTGTATCTCTTTTTCAATAATACTTAATTTTTTGATAGATTTTCCTTTTTTCCACCACCACTTTCTTCTAATATCCAGTTTCCCAACACTATCCTTACTTCACCACTACCACTTCAACTGATATGGTAAAGTGATGAGTTTACCTCTGACTACAAGTATTGACTGTCCATAACTGATTACCAAGTGAGGAGACAACTGGGGATGCTACACAGCAAAAGCTGCAGGACCAGATGAACCAGTATTTGTGTTCTTTTTTACCTGTTCAGCCTATCACTAAAACTCCATAAAGCACCTCTGCTGTGGAAAACATTCTGCATTGCTCCTGTTCCACAGAAGGTAGGCAACTCTTAAGCTAATGATTACAGATCAGCGGCCCTTATGTCCCACATCATGAAGCCCTTTGAGAGGCTGGTACTGAACAATAGGAGTCCTCTTGTGAAAGACCACATGGATCCATTGCAGTTTGTCTGTCTATCAAACACTGAAGTGGAAGATGCAATTATCTATCTGCTCCACAAGGCTTACTCCCATCTGGAAAAAGCTGACAACACTGTACAGTTTTTTAATTTCTCCCATCCCTTCACTACCATCTGGCCATCTCTGTTAAGGGTTAAGCTCAGACATATGCAGGAAGATGGACCTATGGCATCCTGAATAATGGACTGTCGGGCAGAATGCAATTTATAAGGCTCTAGGACTATCTCTGATAAAGATGTGAGTGACACTGGAACACCACAATGAACAGTACTCTCTCTTTTTCTCTTCACCCTGTACACCTCTGACTACAAAAACAACACCAGGTCATGACCCTTGCTGAAATTATCTGATAATTCTGCACTAATGCAGTGTATTGACAAAGGGGATAAGACAGGGTATAGGATCAGGCACAAATCTTTTTTCTTGGCACAAAGAGAATCACCTTCTTTTTATTTACATCAGCCAAAACAAGAAACTAGTTATTGACATTCACAGTATCAAAGTGCCTCTACATCCAATCACAATTCAGGTAATGGATGGTGCATTGCTACAAATACTTAGGGGTCCATATCAATGACAGGTTAGACTGGTCTTGTAACACAGAGGAATTATATAAAAAAATGCAGAGCAGACCAAGTTTAAGAAACACTGTCTTAGGAGACTACACTACTTTAATGTGGGCAGAGATGTCATTCACGTGCTTTCCTACAGTGTGGTGTGCTGAGCCAGTAAAATCATTTCAAAAGAAGGCCAGCAAATCAACAAATTAATTAAGAAGGTGGTAGTAGAAAAGGAGAGAATTAGAACAAAACTGACTACCATTATGAAAGTTAGTGTGTCATAGAGATGTGCAGTATCATTCAGAGACAAAACAACAAATAATTCAGCAGAAGCGTGTTAAGAAATGTTACTGCGGCTTCTTTATTCTGGGAGCAGTGTACCTTTGCCCAGTGGAGGCTGGATGGTCTTTTTGTCTGGGACCCCTACAGATTCTGTTTTTTTTTTCTCCAGCTAAACTGCAGTTTTTTAGTTCTTAAAAAAACAATTCTATATTCAATGACTCTATTTCTCTTAACTATTTATGTATGTTATTTAAGTGTGCATTATTTATTTTTGAATAATATTTGCACTTAACTATTCTTATCTAATTTTTTTTTCTTTGCATTTAACTACTTCTTTGACGTTTTGTAAAACACTTTGAACGACATTGTTTGTATGGAAATGTGCTATAGAAATAAATATTCTTATTGTTTATAATGTCACATTGTGACTGTGGCTGTTTTTTTTATCTTTAGTCAAGTCAGAAGTTTTCTTTCTTTTTAGTATTTCTGGTGTGTATTTGATGGAAGCTGTTGTTGTTTGTTATAATACATATTTATTTATTGAGCTTCTGTAAAAAGTAAAATTGCTCCCATTGAACCAAATACAGTATGTACTATCTGTCTAATTCGTGTATATTCCACTTCAGATACATTTAAGAAGTTTAAACAGTTGAAAGGTGTTTCTAATCTAAGGAATTAGCCTAGTCCCGATATAACATGTCTTAATTAGACAGAGTGTGGGACTGGACCGCGTGTCTGCCAGGGGGGTTGCCAACCGGGATCCCGAGTTGTTTTGTCGTGTAGTGGGTGCGGCAACACATTGTACCAGTGCATGCTCCCCAACTTGACTTGAATTAGACAGAAATGCATTAGTGTGCATATAATAAACCTTTTACTTCCCACCGTTTCAAAAATCCGCAATGGACTGGTGCCACATCAATGGCTGGTTTCTGCCTTGCACCTAATGCTGGGCTCTATCCCCCCTAACCCTGAATTGGATTAAGAGGGTTTGTCAATGTTATCTCATTACAAAAGAAACATATCTGAATAGAATGGAGATATTTAAAAAGATAAAACTAGCAATATTCTCAATTGTAATGTGACTGTCAAAGAAAGATGAAAGAGTTTTGGGTAACTTTTGCAATTGTTGTGAAAGTCAGCTTGGTTTGTCCTTTTCCAAAGATGCATAAGTATGACCTCTCGTGCCTGATGAATGACCATTATATGCTAGATCTTTTCAATATGCTTTGCTGAAATCAAACAGTAGCCAGATTCCTTTCTCATTAAGGATAATGGAAAAATAACTGACCTACACTGGATTTTCCTTTTGTTATTTTGGTAGCTTTAAACTCTCAATTTTTCCTTTTCAGTATGGTTAACACTCTTTTTAGATTCTCAGCCAACATCGTGATAATTGTGTCCCTAGTATTAGTATACACTACTTAAAAATGTTAGTAGTAACTTATAATAATACAGCTTTATTTTAACAACTAAATAAACATTTTTAAAGATTGCAATTAATTTAGACCAACATCTTAAGACTACATCACCTGCAGCTATAAAAGTATGATAAGTGCTGCAAAGAATAAATGCCCATGGGATATGGCTGTGATGCATGTTTCTAAAACGAAGTAGTTAACTTAAAGGTTCACTTATACGAGAGTTATCTACAACATACTGTATCAGTAATATGAACAAAAAGTGGACTAACGTTTGGCAAGGCAGAGTACATTAAAGAATGTCTTTCAATAACCACGGAGGGTACTGATAAATCTAATACGTTCAAACAAATTATTCTATCATGAAATACAGGCTAAACCTGCTAGTGTTTTGTTTTACTCAGTTAAACTGAGTTAGTTATTGAGCTTGCTTTAATGTTTCATTGGCTAAAATGGGTTTCCTAACACTGACACGCAAGTTATTTGGTCAATTTATTACATTTACAGCCTAATTAAACTTACTATATAATTGACAAAAGATGTCACACAGGACATCACCTGCTCCAAAACCTTCACTCTGGTAAATGATTTAGGTCATTTAAAAGTTAAGAAGTGGTGAGACAGCCTTTTGCTGTGATGTAAAAAAACAAAACAAAAATGAGAATACTTTACCAATAGAGATGCAACAGGATAACACTGTGGGTCATTTTAAGAAACAACTTTTTTAATTTTGCTTTTTCACAGTTATATTTTTGTTCTACTCTTAATAGACTATACATGCATAGAATTGTCATTTTCTGCTTTCTTTTCCATTTTTTTCTGTGGTGGCATTTGGCTGCGGCACCACCACCACCACCTATGTAATCCAAAAACTGTGCAACCGTTTGCGATGCTCAAATGAAACCAGATACCCCAACTATCCACCAGACCCACTGCATCAAATTGCCTAGGACAAAGCCTACAAAACAATAAAGAACTAGATAATAAAACTTATGTTAGGAAGAATGTCCAATCAGGATGGGGTGGTCTTTTGGCCTTAGAACTCCTGCAAATTTTGCTTTTTCTACACCTTATGGCTCTGGAATTTTTCTCCTTTAAATTTTACTTGTCTGTGCGCCCTGGCTATGACCTCACCATCAGACTAGTTTTTTTTTAATTTTACTTTTCTTATAATTTTATATAAATTTTATTAGGTGTACAGTATATTGCTTTATTTTTTGTATTTTATGTATTCATTATTATTCTAATCTAATGTGAATTTGCTATTCTTTTCTTGAAACTATTTCTTTGATATCTCATAAAGATCTTTGAGCTATATCCCGTGTATGAAAGGTCAGGTTAGGTTGGGGAGCATGCACTGGTACAGTGTGTTGCTGCACCCACCACATGACGAAACAGCACCCACCACATGACGAAACAGCCAAGGATCCTGGTTAGCAACCCCCCCAGGCAGACAGCGTGTCCAGTCCCACCCTCCCTCGCCGCAGCCAGGTGTTACGTGGGCGTCTACTTGTCCTGGTCCAGCCACTCAAGTTCTCAAAAATGAGGATCCTGTGAACTGGATCACCCTCAGGGTATCACGACACATGGCCAACACAAAGTCAAACCAGTGGAACGTAAGGATTCCCCGAAGAGACACAGTACCAAAGAAGTCCAGTCTTCATCTTAGGTCACTGGATAGCGTCCATGTCTCACAACCTTATAGCAAGACAGGAAGCACCAGGACTCTAAAGACTTGGACCTTTGTCCTTTTGCAGAGATATGAGGAGGGCCACAAACCCCTTTCCAGCGACCTCATGACTCTTCATAGGAAGAGTCACTAGAGATGTACTATAAAATTAAATATTGTTGTTAAACTAAGATATCTAAATAATTTCACTCCCATAGCTATAGTCCCCACAAACCAATAATTTAGCCTGTCTTTCAGTAAGTGTGTGAGTGCACACTATACACACACCCTTTCATTTACACATTTCCTGTATAATTACATTATTCTATAAACATTTAAAATGTATGTTATTTAACTTGCATCATTTCTGTTATTTGTACTGTATGTGATGCTGTTTTCTGCCAATAAGCAGCTCCAAAGCTACCAATATAAATCCCTGTACATTAAAAACTGGCAAATAAAAGTTATTCTAATTCTGAAGTGACAAACAGGAACAGAATCATTGTAATACACAACCCCATTCCCACAGATCCTCTTTTCAATTACATGTTGGTCCATTAGGCCAGAAATTTTGGGCACTCCTTGTCTGAATGATTCCTTCGTCTAACTGTATGTGAGCCGAACCAACCCCAACCTGGAAAAATCAAGATTTACCTATGGTATACACAATAGATTGTAAATTTACCTTCTACGGTGCCTAGGTCATCGATTTTCTTAATTTTTTTTTCTTTCAGATTGGCAGTCTCAGAGACAAGTGTGGGACACAAACCTATGACTACATAGCAATGATGTGGCATCACAAACATCTGCATGGATGTTACATTAATTGGCGATTCTAAATTACCTTACTGTAATTAATTAGCAATTCTTAATTGGCTTACTGTGACTTGATTATGGATATGTATATGAATATGCATTGTAATGGTCAAATTCTACATCAAGAGTTGGTTTCTGCCTTTGACCCTGCACTCCCTTGATGGGAAGGGTTACATGTAATTTCATGTGTGAATAATTATATTTATTCATATTTTCTAATTCTCTGCTGTAATTTTTGGAATGATGATACTAGAAACTGCACTTGTTTATTTTACCCATATTAGCACTTCTCATACATACACCATCTTCACAGAACTAGCAAGCCAACCTAAACTGTCACTTAAATCGCACAGACCATGTATTTGTACATTCTAGATGATGCATTAAACACATTACTGCGCAGTGCCCAGAAACTCAGACAAAAACTCTAAAAACAAATATGTTTTGCTATAATTTTTGAAGAAAAAAAAAAATATATATTTAGAAATTTCTTCTCTAACTGGAGGTACTGGGTTGGTCATATCCTGAAGGGAAATATCTTCCAATTGAAGTGATCTTTCATAGAATGCATACATAGTTTTTATGACACACTAGGTGAGCTGCTTTACAAATGCCCAGTGAAGCAGATAATGAATATTGGCTCCTAAGTAGTGCATAGGAAAAAGCATATATCCACGACGTGAGGGAAATAAAAAAAAGTCTGTCTATTAATAAAACATTATATAAAATATATGCACAAATATATATGTGTGTATATTAATATATGCATACACACATACATACATACACACACATAGTACTAGTGAAAAGTCTCAACGCTCCCAGAAATGTTTTTTGATCAAAATACCATTACATTGATTTAAAAATATAGCCAACACATCTCTAATGTTGCTAATGACTATTCCTGCTTGAAATGACTGATTTATACGTCATTATTCACCTATGACTGCAAAGCCCCACTTTCAGCAGCTATTGTTTCAGTGTCTTAATGGCAAACTCCCTTAGCTTACCTCTAATTAGTCATTTTAAATGCTAATTGGTTAAAAAAGAACCCTTTGCAATTGCATTAGCATTACTCATGGATAACAGTGTGGGCAACCCTAATCTAGAAAGACACAAAAGCTAAAATATATTAAAATGCACCTGCAACAGTTAAACTTCAGTGTCACTGAGAAAAAATGTCAATGCTCTAAATTTCAACAATAAGCAGAATCAGAAATGAATAGTTTATTTTATCTCATTTATATGTTTTAAAATCTGACTTATGCCTTGATGCTTAACAATCTGACATACATGTAAAATTGGGCTTACCTTGCAGAGGACTGCCTAATTTGTGATCATAAATTACAAATTAATTTTCCAAACATACTTTTTTTCAACAACTTGTTATAGGGAGGTGGAGTCTATTTCAGAATAATAGATAGGAAGGAAACCGCTCTGAACAGAATGACAGTTTATTATTTACCAGTCCAACTCTACTATTCAAATATCTTGTATTCCTCCTTTTTTAAATGCTAAAAAAATATTTAAGAGCGAGCGTAATCTGTCTTAAGAAACAAGACAAGTAAAACATCCTTGATAGATGTTTGACCAGAAGTAAAATTTGAATATGCAGGCTGAAAGAACAAATGAAAAATAAATAAAAGCTAAACAGGTCAAACAAAGAAAATAGCTTAAAAGTGCTAGTTGAGCATGGAGTATATATGGCTCTTAATTTGTACTATAAATTACTATGTAAAACATATTCTGAAAAGGAAATAATTCATGTAAAAGATGATTGATCTACTGATTAATACATACAATGGTATGGAAAGAGATGGCAATACTGTGAACAGCATAGTCAGATCCCAGTAATGCTTGTTATTACATTTTCAATTTATAAGCATGTTATGGATGATTAATTGAACTTAAATCAGGATGGTGGAGCAGTGCTTAGCAATGGTTTCATACAGCTCCACAAGTCTAAGTCCATACATCTTCCTAGTAGAGCTTACACCATTTCAAGTGTTTGCATGGTATTTGTTCTCACTTTTATATTATGATTGTAGTGAAAAGTCAAGTAAAATGACACATTTAATGGGCTAACTAAAAAGATTACAATATGCAAGCTTTTGAGGCAACTCAGGCCCCTTCTTACATCTTGCCTGAAGAAGGGGCCTGAGTTTCCTCGAAAGCCTGCATATTGTAATCTTTTTAGTTAGCCAATTAAATGTGTCATTTTGCTTGACTTTTCACTACATTCATAATGGCTAACACGGTACAACACCCTAGTACCACAGACATATTACGATTGTCAACTTTATGTTGTGTGTTTGAGTGTGTGTGTGTGTGTGCGTGTGTGTATAAATATATACATGAAAGTGCCCTGTGATAAACTGGCACTCTGTCCAGGGATGGTTTATGTTCAAAGCTGATGGGACAGGTTCTCACCACATGCCAGTAAAAGCAAATAATCATGAGACAGAAAAAAGATTTATGAATGTCTGGATTTAGCAAATTATGCTATACTGATGCAGTTGTTAGTGTTGCTACCTCACAGCTCTAGGTACATGCATACAGATCTGAGTTCAGGTCACATCCATGTGCAGTTTGCAGTTTTTCCTCTTTTTATGGGTAGGTTTTCACTAGGTAGCCCAGTTTCCTCTCACATCCCATATCACGATGGGATGTGAATGTTCCAAACTCTGCAAACATTTCCTTACACAAAGTTTTGTGAGAATCTGGAAGTTAGCAAGCTAAAGCATTAACCAGGATTACTGAAAATGTTTCCAATTATACCATTCTGAATCTGGATAATTAAACATGATAGTGTGGGTGTGTTTGAAATTTTTTTAATGCTCTTTCACACGTGTGGTCATTTTATGTTGGCCATATAAGTGAGTGTGCTCTTCAACGTTATGACATTTTGCTGTACATTGCACTTACTCAATGCTGCCTGGATAAGATAAGACCTGCTTACAGTCAACCAGTAATGGAATGAGCAAGTTCTAAAAATCAATGACTGCAATTATATTTGTGTATTTACCCAATACCTTTATTCAAAGCAACTTACAAACTTTTTAAATGAAAACTCTCTCTTTCCAGACTAGCGTTTTTACATCATTTATGATATTTTCTTCAGGAATGGTGTAACAAAAACTTTTTCGTTTTCTTTTCTCTGCTGTCGCCTTGCCATACAGTTAATTTGCTGGATCATATGGTCACATTATTTTAATTATAATAATCACAGATACTGCCCACTGTATTTATGCATACTCAGTTACATAGGCTTCTTTGACACAGCCAATGGGTCTTGTGTCTAGTTTACAAGTTCTCTCTGTCTCTCCATGGGTTTTTCTCCAGTATTGTGGCTTTCCTACCATATCCAAAAATACATATGCTAGGCGTTTTACTTTTGCTGTATTAAATTTACAAATCAAATATAAATAACTGAAGACCAACATAAAATCTTCACAAAGTTTTACGCTTTACAGAAAACAAAGTTAGAAACAACACACATTAGCTGGCTTTAGTTAATCTTTGCTTCTTTTTTAAAAGAGAATTTAGGTTTCAAAATTTATGTTAAACTGATTCAGAAATTAAACATTCTTTGGATCAATTTCTTTGAATCTGAAATGACAGTGTTATACATCAAAACAATATTTTTAACTGTTGAGAAAGAGGCAAATGCAGATGTATATATAGTACTAATGTTGAAAATGTTAAAAAAAAAAAATCCATTTATAATTAAGGGTAACAATTCAAACTGGTCATAGTATGAGTGACTATGGATGTGCATATTTGTGCCCTCCAATATATTTGCAACCAGTCTGGGAATGTTTTGTGTCTTGTGTCCAATGCTGAAGAAACAGGCTCAATCATGGGTTTAAGAATTTAGGTGAGGATATGAATTAATATATGTATGTAATATGTACTACTATTGTTGCCAAAACTAATAAGGATGAACGACAATCAATATCCATCAAGTTAAAACACGTTAAGCTGTGTTACACCTTTCTAGTTCACATATTTGCATTTGTTTCTGCATGTTGGTGAAATGCACTGAACTCAAGTATTACCAGAGTCACTCAGGATTGCACTATGTACTATTTTATATTATCTGATTCTTTCATTTTAATCTCTCAGCTGTACCAAGCAGAACAAGATTGCTTGTTCTCTCAGTAGCAGATCATGAAGCAACACAAAAAATGGAGTACAAGAAGTTGAATTAGACAATTAGCAATGAAAGAAATGAAGATTATAGAAATACTGCAGAATTCCATTTCATTAGCAGCGGTCTGTCACTTTGAGTCCAGCTACAGTGTTTTTAAATAGTGCCATACCTAGTTGTGAAATGTCACACTCTCACAACCCCTACCTTTGGTTTACAGTGACAGGGGTTATCATTTAAATATACCCCTTTATGCAGGCAAATGTTCTATAACCTTTCCCTTTAAATGTGTGAGACAAAAACAAATTGAGCCTAGGTGTTAAGACATTTGACTTTAAAGTACAAGGTTACTGGTACAATCTTAGCCTCAGACTCACCATTGGACCCTATAAATGTCACTTAACCTGCATGTCCTCTAATCATAAAAGAAATGTACGTAAACAATTTAAATGTATCCTGTTCTTGTACATTTCTCTGGGTAATGGTGTCTGACACATACAGAAGAGGGAGAATAATGGTCATTGACAATATACATCTCAGAATTTTTTTTCATATAACAGTGTACTAAACAGTGCAAAAGCATGGCCATGGGTAGTCAAAATGTGAGAAAAACATTGTGCCTCCTTCTGTATGGCCTCTATGTTATGGGTCAAAATTTGGCTACCCAAGAAATCCAAAATAGCCAACTTCCTCAGTTAAAGGAATGCTACACCCAAAAATGATCACTTTTTCATCATTACTTACCCCACATGAGGTTTACAGACTTTTCTCGACCATCATTTACAAACAAAGGTCACATACCACATTAACAAAATTAAAATAAAAACATAAAATAGAAACCACACAACACTGAACAAAAAAAAGATTTTGCTTCCTTAACACTTTTGGGTGTATCTTGTAGATTCTGACCTGCTATTCACAAAAAATATCATCTTTAAACTTTCCTATCAAGTACCATTTTATTGCAATGATGAGACAATAAAGCAGTATATCCACAAAGATGATGAAGAAGAACAAGACATTACATTTATATAGCACTTTTCTCACTACTTAAAGTGCTTTACATGGAGAGTAAGGAGTACCTTCAATCACCATCAATGTGCAGCATCCGCCTGGATGACGCGATGACAGCCATTTTGTGTCAGTACACTTGCCATACATTAATTATTAGATGATGAAGGAATGAGAGAGACAGTTAACCAATTAGGGACATGGGATGATTAGGGGGCCAGAATAAGCAGACCGCGGTGGACAGTTTAGCCTGGATATTGGGAAATGAGCACTTTGGAATGAAGGTGGGGGGAATAAATATTAAAACTCACTAAATCCAACTCTTGGTCACAAAAGGGCCTTTGAGACTATCGCTACAGGCACAATGCAGGAACTAAATCTGGATGGAGCATAATACACCTGCACAGTCTACACACACATAAACGTTCAGACTGACAGAGGGCTAATTTGAAAAAACCTGTTAACGATGTTTGGAAATACAGTTGAATTTAATTCAAGGGTTAAAGTAAGGAAATTGGTTTAAAAGTTTTTAACTTCTCATTGTGACTGTTTGCACAGGGTTTTTAAAGGGAGTCGCTACATATGTATTTTCGATGCAGAACCTACTCTTGAATTAGGCAAATACAGTGTGATGCAGTATGGGGAGTGAGCCGAAGGGTTTACTAGATTACAAACAATGTTGTGGAATACACTTAAAATCATGAATAAACAAAGTTAATAGAACAATTAAGAATATGTTAACATAATTAATAACATGCAGCCATTGCAGATACATTTCCTTCTGCCTAGTTAATAATCCCAACTACTCTACACTCAAACGCCAAAGAGAGTCCTTTATATGCATTTGAAAATGCATCTTTCTTAATACAACTGACCTAGATGAAAAAGAAAAAAAAAAAAAACTGTAAAGTTTTAGATTACTTTACAGAAGCTGTTAAGCTGTATAAACAGGTGGCATTTTGTGCTTTACTGAACATAAATATTAAATTTGATTTTTTTACACATCACCAACGTAGCAATAAAATTACAGAATCTGTATTACTGAGCATACACTCATCCTACTTTAATAATACTGACATTTATATAAGTTTACATTATCTGCTCCACAGAGCTGATGCAAATACCAAAACAAGATCTACTTTAATATATATCTGCACGCTCCTCTGCTTCCAATACCAAACTACAGAAATACTGTTAGAAATGGGCAATAATTGGACCATATTGTATGACAAGTTACTTTTTTATCACTGTCACACAACTGGCGCATTAAGGTGGCCACATGTTGCAACAGTCACATTACATACGTCAAATTATATTAAACCATAGCAGTGGCAAAGCTTTCAAAAGGGCACTACCTGTCTGTCATCAGGAAGGCTGAAGCGACAAAGATGTGTAGTCCTGCTTTGCAACATTAATCATTAAAAGCACATGTGAAGGTACGGCAAATGAAAAGGAACCCACTGTTACAGTAGTCAATCAACGTGACAGAATCTCATTGTGGTGTCCCATTGGTAAAAACACATTTCCTTACTATATAAACCTTAATAAGTATCTAAATATACACATGCCAATCCTGGAGATTTTTTTGTGTTCTATCTGGTTTGGCTACTGATGTGGATCAGGATTTTCTAAAATAATGCTGGATTACCACAAAGTTTTTGTCAATTTAAGTAACACCCCAAGTCAATTTAAGATTAATCTGACATAACAGTCTATTAAAAGGAAAGTGTACATTAAAAACAGCATTTTAACATACAAACACCAAGCGAATGATGAAGGCAAAAAAAATTACAAAATACTGTAAGTACTTGTGATGGGCAGGTATATAAAAAATGTTTGAAACGGTTTGTATATTTCAATTATATCTTTTTAAATTAAAACCAGTTATTAGTTATAGACAAGAAAACAAAACTTTGATTTTACTAGCAAAAAAAATGAAAACCATCAAAATACCCACCCTAAGCTTTAAGAAATGGTAAATATTAAAGGAAACAAAAACTGATGGGGACAGAAGTCTAAAAGTCTGCCCTCAAATACAGTACACTAAAGAACAAGAAAAGTGAGGAAACTCCCATCACAGGGCAAATCCCCAGCCAGCTCGTGACCAACTGAACCACACTGAGCTCTCTCTGAATTGTAGAACGTGATGATTTGTTGATCCATGATACTGAAAGTTTAAAGAGGGCTAGTTAAAGACAGATGATGTTCAATGGGCCAAAGTAACAGCAGCAGGGTGTATCCAGTCTCAATGAATCTTCTGGAATCGACGCGCTATCGTGACCTGCATCACTTGCACATTCGCTCCTAGTTTCGCTCTTGACTGGAGACGATGCAGCGGACCGGGGTCACGGGAAATCTGTGCTTTCGCCTGTCTGTTTCAGGTCAGTCCCTGTAAGGCTGTACCTTGAGTTTGGACTTGATGCCTGTCTAGGCTTGGGTGTAGCTTTGGGTTTCTTTCCCGTTTCTTTCTGAGCTCCTTTCTTTCCACTAATGTTTATATATGACTGCAAAAACTGTAATAGAATCTCCTCGAGTTGGGTAAATACAGGATACCTCGGAATTATAAAAAATAAGAGAAAAAATAACACCGCTGCTAATGAAGTTCCGCTTCAGATGTCCATCTCCTGTATCAGATGAGACCAACTCCAGCAGGGTGTATCCAGTAGGAGGCCAGCATTAGTTCTGCAGCGTAGTAGCTCGAGTGATTACCCTCTGCTACAGTACAGAGAAAGAGAACCTGACGAGAGAGAGGGGTACATGCAAACAAAGAAATTGAGAGAGACATAGCCTTATAGAACCAGACACACAACTGGAATACACTTCCAGAATATGTGGGAGAAGGTGCCAGTGGTATTTCAGGAACAGAGATGAGAAAGTTTGTCTGAAGTCAAACCCAATTAAATGACACTTACATGAATTGAATATAATCGATATATTTCTGAACTGAGTGTGCAAATGATTGGTGTTTTTAAGATAAGTTTTCAACATTTCAAAATACAGAATTCCAACACAATGTAAAATCAAATGGAAGATTATAAGGCCAGGTGTTGAAAAGAAATATGGGTTTATAGGAAACTTTGCATGGCATGGAGTACAGAAAGGTAACAAAACTTGAAAAGTGCAAGTGGTTGACAGGGAGAGAAGAAGTAAGAGAAATTCAACATACTCTAAGCAGAGACCTCAGCTGGAGACAGGATGAGGAGAAAGCAGGAATGGCAAGCCTGAACTGCAAGGATTGTAAAGACTTGGTCAACAGTTATTGAAGATTTTCCTTAATGTGCAAATAAATACAAGGAGGTTGCGTTCATTGATAATTGTAAATTCTCCATGGATGAATGAGAACACAGATAAGTATGCAAGTGTGTCATGCAATGAAGCAGCAGACGGGCAAATCTTAGCTTCTGCTTTCCACCCACTGCTGCTGCTGGTATAGACTTTGGACCTCGACAACACTACAATATACTGTAAGGAGGTTCAGAAAATTAATGAATTAATACAGTACATGAATCAACAAACAAGCAAACAAAGAAACTTCCAAAAATGGCACACTAACATCAGTTATACTGAAAACAGCTGTAATTTGTTTCCTAGAAGTTTATTTCTTCATAAAATATCAACAAATAACCATATCTACATGCTACTGTTAGATACCTGACATTAAATATACTTCAGTACGCATTGATCCCCTGGGGTTTCGACAACATATCTATAAAATTCCAATATTAAATTACAAAGATGTCAACACAACCATTCCAGAACTTCCATTTACTCCATGAAAGACCATAATAGAACTAAGATCTGTGCTAATATTACTTTAAGCCTCAAATCTGTCTTGCACACCATCTGGTGAATATTCATTTGGTTTTATGCTCCCTATTTATGGGAACCCTAATTTGTTGGAACCGTCCTTAGGTTTGCTTATTAGGCTTAATTTTTTTAACATCTAATTCTTTGCAGTCTAAAACAATTAATTCTACCAGCAGGTACCCTGCCTGGCTTTTCTATGTTTATAATTTGCCTTGGTGGAAGCTAGTCACAAATGCAAGTTTCCTTTGATATTTGCAAGGATACTTATTTTATTGTTTTTCCTTCTGTTAACCTTACAAGAAAACTACATCAAAACAGTCTGAAGCGTTGACTTTAAGGATAGAAATGTATTCAATAAACACAAAGGCTTTCAACCCCCAAATTCTGCTATACTTTCCATCATCTGCCTTTATTTCCCCTCTTACAGGCTTGATCACAGGTAATTTGAAATTTCATTATATTCTAGGTGCTGTTGCTACATAAATAATGCTAGTTATAAATCCTCACAGGTGGCGCAGTGGTAGTGCTGCTGCTTTGCTGTAAGGAGACTGTGGACGATTGTGGGTTCGCTTCCCGGTTCCTCCCTGTGTGGATAGCGCTTTGAGTACTGAGTAAAAAGCTATATAAATGTAATGAATTATTATTATTATTAGTTCAGCTTTCTACACTGCACTGGAAGGTGTAAGTTATTGATAGGCAACAAAATAAGGAAGGGCTAGGAGAGATTTGGAAAAAGTAGATGACAATGCCTTTATTTGTTGTAAAGGAGAACATATGGTTGACTAAATTGAGTTTGACTTTAAATTCTCTTTATTAAACAAAAACTCTAACCAATCTTGTGACAAATTTGTGCTTTACTGAACTTAAACAGCATTTTCAAATCCACTCAGGACAATTAAAGGATTTTGAAAAGTATTCTGGCAGTATCAGGCACAAGCGAAAGACCAGAACTGGGCAGAGCATCATCCCAATGAAAAATACACTCGTGCATACTCACATTGAGCCAATTTAAAAACCTGGAGAAAAACTTAGACAGACAATGACCAGTTGCTGAATCTATTAAGTGTTGTTACTGTACCATCCTATATAAATATAAAATTTGATATTTATTTTTTTTAAGACATTGCCTACAGGTTATGGAAGAAGATGATTCGCTGTGGCAACCCCTAACGGGAGTGGACAAAAGATGAAAAAGAAAGACATTGCCTACAGGTCCAAAAAAAAAAAAAAAAGACTATTACTGAGCAAACACTCAGGCAACTTGAATAACACTGACATAACATTGGTACCAATGGTACTACGTTTTTCACTTAGCAATAAACTACTGTACTTTTTGCATTATTCACACATAGTTCCAGTGTGCTCTCATTCACAAGATATAGAGTGTACTGTGTATAGATGTGCACCACATTTTTACCTAGGAACACCTCCACTCACCCAGCTAGTCACAACTTTAAAAGATGCTATACAACAAGTACATTGTGCTATAAAACAAGACGATGTGCAGTGTGCAATTAAAAAGACAGCAATACCAAAAAGAGTGACAACATCTAAACATACCTATGTGTAATATGTAAAATATAAAGTATATGTAAAACGGTACACAACGTGTCTGCATTTATAAAGTGTTTTTGGTGTGGTGCTCACTACAGAACACAACCATATTAAAAAAAAAAAAAAAAAGTTGTTTGTGTTTATTTCAGCACCTTGCATCCAGCTGCTTCCAACATCACAACCAACTTTTCTACTGAGCTAATGTGACTGCAAGAGAAGATACAGTTAAGCATCCAAAAGGGTTAAGAAAGGAATTTGAAGAGACTGTCTCTCAGAAGTTGTATGCTTTTCACTTGTCAAAAATGTCTAAAAGTACATATGTATATATCTTAATTAAAATTACAATACTGATGAAAGTACAAAAAATGTAAAATGTTGTATATACTCTTGGAAAGGCTATATCTCATATACTATTTAACTATCCCAAACTTCAGATTACTGAAGACAAACATAATATGCATTTTTTGTTGATTACTACCATACATCTTGTAGTACTAGGGTGTTGTACCGTGTTAGCCATTGTGAATGCAGTGAGCAGTCAAGTGAAATAACACCTTTTAATGGCCAACTAAATTTTGTGTATTAGCAGCTAAGCAAGTTTCTCTCTTTTCTCGATGGTTTCAATTTGGCGACAGAGTCGCTTTCTTTGAGCTTCATCCTGTAGCCACCCATTTCCGGGCCGGACAGAGACAGACACACACACACACACTTCCACGCGTAGACGTTTATATATTTGATTATTTGACTGACACCTTTAGGCAAGGAAACTCACAAAATCTGAGATACAATTGATTAAATTGTGAATTTCCCACTGGGATTAATAAAGTATCTATCTATCTAAATTTCTTTTGTTTTTTTCCCCCCAACTGCAGCACATGCAGTGACTTGTTCATGGTCACACAGTGTCAGTATTTGGGTTTGAAGCCCAAAGCCTTAACCACTATAATAGCACCTGGTTAAATAAATAAAGAAAATACTCTATAACAGTGGATAGCCAACACGGTGCATGCGGGCACCCGGTCACCTGCAGGGGCCACCAGAGTTGCCCACAGGGCATGTTCTAAAAATAGCACTAGACACCATGGAGCGCTGTCTAAAAACTGTATTTAATTGTGTTGCTGTTCTTTTTGAATCAATAGCACTTGCATTGATGTAGATTTGGGGGGGTAGTTTGCAGTCAAAGTTCAATATCGTGCGCAAGATAAAGCTCCCTCTCACTCTTTGCCGAGACAAATAAACGGGCGCAGCTGTGATGGGGAGCTACACGCAGTTTTTACCCCCTAAAAATAAAGAAAAACATGGTAGAAAAGCTAAGGAAAATTTCCAATATATTAATAATATCATTAAGATGAACTGTGCAATTTTTTGTTATTCAGGAAGTTTGTATCAAACAAGTAGCCCTTCGTATTACTTAGCACCCTTGAAGCAGCTCTCGGTTTCAAAATGTTTGGTGACCCCTGCTCTATAAAGAAAAGTACTTAGTACATCTGATACACCTGTTTAAGCAGCACTATAATAATTACAAAATACCCTGGGTCAACCCACGTAACACAGCTGGTAAGGCATATATAAAGAATAAACTAGCAAACTAGATGTGAAAAAAATAAAATTGACAAGACACTGTAGTCTTGAGTACAAATACTTGAGAACAACGTAGTAGAACTACACAATCAGCACAGGTCAATTCACTTCTCATTTGGAGGCGTGTTAAGATTAAGGAAAAAAAAATACTGCTTAGTTGGTCCTTGATGCTTAATCAATAAATACCGGGGTGCGGAGGTTGACTTAATAATAATAACATAATAATACATTTCATTTACATAGCGACTTATTCACGGTCAAGTTCAAGTTCTGTTTGTAAAATGACTCACTACATTGGTTTGTTCCCATTTCAGCTTGTTTGATCATTAATAAAAAAGGGGAAACTCCGAAAATAATTTAAAAAAACTGTCATACATCGTACATTTATATAAAAAAAAACACTTCATAGATTGGATATTTACAATAATTACAACTAAGCAAATAAAGGACGCAACTTTTTTGAGTAACTATTCCTTCGCTTTTGAGAATAAACTAAAATGAATGCAGAGTTAGGCACACGTGTAACAGCTCTCAAGAACAACCTGCTAAACGTTACTCGCAGCACAGACCTGTAACTTATAACAGTTAGTCAGCCCAAATGAGGATTACCTGCTATCTGGGAGACGAACGCCTCTGCAGCCAGAGACATATCGACGAAATTGCTTCCGACAGAGTAATGAGCTACGTCAACCTGTTGTTTTTTTTAGGCACGTTGGTGAAGAACTTTTGCAGTCCCTTGAAACAAGCCACCAAGGTTAAAGGCGCCCTAAGCTGCACGCAGGGCACGAGCGCGAAACGTCAAAGACATAAACAGAGAGTTAAAGCGAGAACTTCCGGGGTTAGCGGAAGTTTAACTTCCGGTGGAAAGTGAAGCCTTGCTGTTTATAGAGCGTTGAGTGCATTGGTGTAGAGGACGCTGGATGGTCTGCGAGTAAGACGGTTAGAACGATGAGGTATTTTATCACGGGGCTCTGAAGACGTTTTTTCTAAAGTTACTTTAATTTATAATCAATGTTATTCGGGTTCAGAAACTCACTAGGATGCTTGGCATCAACTTTTCTGTTTTGTTTTCAATAAAATAGAAATTAGTACTTTTACATTATGTAATAAAGCCCGTGTTTTTTAAATTAAAGCAACTTACAGGCATTAAGCGACTAGTTCAATAGAACATTTATTCTATAGCATATTTTCAAACAAACAATGTAGCCCAAAGATGAAATAAAAAGGAAGTTAATATATAAAACAAAGAAATATGATTAGGCAATAATGTTATACAGTAAAAGGTAAGGTTGGATGGCCAGTGGGGCATAACAAAAAACAAAAAAACTCCAGCTACAAGTAAGAAAAAATAACCAGGGCTCTTCATATTTTTTCAATAAAAAATGCATTTTTGGAAAATGCTGGAAGTATATTTTGATAAATAGAGATGCCAAACTTTACCTTAGGGCAAGCACAATTTAATACAATTTATTTTTGTATTGTAGGCCAAAATCACACAAAAAGTGCCACAATGGGCTTTAACAGGCCCTGCCTTTAGACAGCCCCCCAAGCCTTGATTCTCTTAAGACGACAAAGAAAAACTCCCAAAAAAGATTTTTAATTAAAGCAACCTACAGGCATTAAGGGACTAGTTCAATAGAACAACATTTATTTCTATAGCATATTTTCAAACAAACAATGTAGCCCAAAGATGAAATAAAAAGGAAGTTAATATATAAAACATAAAGAAATATGATTAGGCAATAATGTTATACAGTAAAAGATAAGGTTGGATGGCCAGTGGGGCATAACAAAAAACTCCAGCTACAAGTAAGAAAAAATAACCAGGGCTGTTCACATTTTTTCAATTAAGAAAAATGCATTTTTGGAAAATGCTGGATGTATATTTCAAACTATAAAGAGATGTCCAACTTTGCCTGAGGGCAAGTACAATATAATACAATACAATTTATATTTGTATAGTAGCCCAAAATCACACAAGAAGTGCCACAATGGGCTTTAACAGGCTCTGCCTTTAGACAGTCCACCCGCCTTGATTCTCTTTAGACGTCAAAGAAAAAATCCCAAAAACAAAAACCCTAGTAGGGAAAAAATGGAAGAAACCTTGGGAAAGAGAGACCCCTTTCCAGGTAGGTTGGGCATGCAGTGGGTGTCAAAAAGAAGGCAGAACACAAGTAATCCTCAATACAATATAATAGTAAAATAAAGATATTACAAGTACAGAGCAGAATTCAACAGTAGATGATATCACATAAAACAATTTGGATTTGTTCAGTCATAACAAGATGTCTGTAAACACACAGACTGTGAAACATTTATAAATCTTCACTTCCCACAGCTACTGATGTCCATCCATCCACCCGTTTTCATCATTGCCGGCTCTATCATGTAGGTGAACTAGGCCGGTCACCTTGATTGGAAAAGTTTTCCGGGGGTGGCATTTTGTCAACTCTAATAGACGCCCAGCCCCTGATTTTTCTGCCATGCAACTTTTGCTTCCCAAACCTCTCATTCTGAAAGAATAAATGTCTGACTATTTTCACTTTCTAAATAGGACCCCCCATGATCTCTTTGATCCAACACAACATCCTTTGATACAATATGAATGTATAGCTCATGTGAAAATAAAGCCCTAAACCTCCCCCACCCCTTTCCATGCGGCAGTGATACTTCAAAGAGGACCACTCCCGTTTTTCTGCAGTAGTATTTACAGCAATTGCCTTCAGGACTCTGTGGTCTGTGCTTGATATTTTCACTTTTGTCTATGGCAGCAAAACAACTAGAGCTGGCATTGCACTTTCTAAACCTTCTTATCCAAGATAGAGTTGTGAGGAATCTGGAGGCAATCCCAGCAATCATCAGGCACAAGGCAAGAATGGGCACCAGCCCATCACAAAACATAAGAAATCAGACAAACGAGAGGAGACCATTTAGTACATCAAATCCATTTGTTTAGCCAATAGCCAAGCTGTCCCAGTATATCATTAAGACCATTCTTAAAGGTTGTGAAGATTTCTGCTTCAACTACAAATCTAGGACAGTTTGTTTCAGATTCCCACAAATCTTTGAAAAAAGAAGAACTTCCTGGCTTCAGTTCTAAATGCACTTCCCCCAGATGTGGTCTCAAATTATATATTCTAGCTACCAAAGCTGTTTGAACAAAGCAATGAGTAAAGGGTTTGAATAATTGTGTCAATGTGATATTTCATTTTTTATTTTTAATACATTTGTATTTCTGCTGTATTGAGTGTTGTTTAAAAAAGGAAAAAAATAGTTTAAATGATTTAAGCATGAGGCTGTAACATAAACTGTAAAAAGTGAAAGGGACTGAATATAAGAGACTTTGTGACTAACCTTCAGATTTCTTGTTTTGTATTTTATTCGTGTTTACATTTGCTCCAGATGGATTGGTAATACTAAATAGGTCGTAGTGTATGGTTGGTGTATGTGTGTGTGTGTTTGTGATGGACTGGCGCCCTGTCCAGGGTTTTTTCCACCTTGCGCACTATGCAAGCCGTTCAGCCCATCACAAAACATGGAAAGTGAGAGGATGCCTGAGGAGTGGAGACGAAGTGTACTGGTACAGATTTTTAAAAATAAGGGGGATGTGCAGAGCTGAAGTAACTACTACAAGGAGATAAAATCGATGAGCCACAGCATGAAGTTATGGGAAAGAGTAGTCATAAGCTAGGTTAAGTTGGGAGGTGATTATTAGTGAGCAGCAGTGTGGTTTCATGCCAAGAAAGAGCACCACAGATGCAGTGTTTGCTCTGAGGGTGTTAATGGAGAAGAATAGAGAAGGCCAGAAGGAATTGCATTGTGTCTTTATGGACCTGGAGAAAGCATATGACAGAGTGCCTCAAGAAGAGTTGTGGTATTATATGAGGAAGTTGGGAGTGGCAGAGAAATATGTAAGAGTTGTACAGGATATGTACAAGGGAACTGTGACAGTGGTGAGGACTGCAGTAGGAGTGATGGATGCATGGAGATGTGCTCTAGAGAGGAGAGGAATGAAGGTCAGTAAGAACATGACAGAATACATGTGTGTGAATGAGAGGAACGTCAGTGGAGTGGTGAGGATGCAGGGAGTAGAGATGGCGAAGGTGGATGAGTTTAAATATTTGGAATCAACAGTACAGAGTAACTGGGATTATGAAAGAGAGGTGAAAAAGAGAGTGCAGACAGGGTGGAGTGGGTGGAGAAGAGTGTCAGAAGTAATTAGTGACAGACGGGTATCAGCAAGAGTGAAAAGGAAGGTCTACAGGACAGTAGTGAGACCAGCTATGTTACATGGTTTGGCGACGGTGGCACTGACCAGAAAGCAGGAAACAGAACTGGAGGTTGCAGAGTTAAAGATGCTAAGATTTGCATTGGGTGTGACGAGGATGGACAGGATTAGAAATGAGCACATTAGAGGGTCAGCTCAAGTTGGACGGTTAGGAGACAAAGTCAGAGAGGCGAGATTGCGTTGGTTTGGACATGTGCAGAGGAGGGATGCTGAGAATATTGGGAGAAGGATGTTAAAGATAGAGCTGTCAGGCAGGAGGAAAAGAGGAAGGCGTAAGAGAAGGTTTATGGATGTGGTGAGAGAGGACATGAGGGTGATGGGTGTAACAGAGCAAGATGCAAAAGACAGGAAGATATGGAAAAAGATGAACTGCTGTGGCATCCCCTAACGGGAGCAACTGAAAAAAGAAGAAGAATTAGCTATTCTGAAATCCATGAAATTATGGAAATGCACTAAGTCAATCACAACAGGCCCATTTAAAGGGTGCCAACTAACCTGACATTTTTTCAATACAGGAAGAAAATCCACACAAAGACTACACATGTAACGGGGCCAAGCTTTAGACCATGTTTCTGTTAACCAAGGTGACATTTAAAAGTCAAGAAAAATACAATACACATCAATTCTTGACAAGATATTGCACATTTATCAAGAAGCTGAGAATAAAACAAAAAAAAATTGTATTTTATGTGAGTGGCTTACTGTCAATTGTGGGATTTTTTTTGAGGGGCCCAGTTAGACCCCGAAATTGAACCCAAACAAACACCTCTGTTTTATATGACTAGCTTAGGATCAATTGTTGGAGTTTTCCAGAGTGGCCCAGTCAGAACGTTGGTTGTGAGAATAGATAGATAGATATTTTAAAATAGATAGATAGATAGATAGATAGATAGATAGATAGATAGATAGATAGATAGATAGATAGATAGATAGATAGATAGATAGATAGATAGATAGATAGAACTTTATTTGTCCCCAGGGGGGAAATTTGTCTTTTACAGAAGCTCTTCAAATACATAAATAGGTAAATAAATAAATATACACACACTAGGATGACTATAAAGCAAGAAAATTAAAAAGAAACTTTCTGACTATGCTGTCACAGTCACAGCCAGGCATTATGCAGATGTAGTTGGTATAAATGACCCCCAGTGGCGTTTCTTAATACACTTCTTGTGAATAATTTGTTGTCTGAAAGTACTCCATGTTTGTGTGTCAGAGAGAGGAAATGCAGTATTGTTCATAATGGCACTCTGGTTTTGTTTTAATTCTCTCCTTTACTACTACCTCCAGGGGGTCCAGAGTGCATCTTTTAACACTGGTAGTCTTCAGCCAACCTGACAGACCTCAAGAGGATCAGCAGAGGTGAATGGAATGAAAATCTCCAAAATCCAGGTGTGTAAAGCTTGTTGCATCAGATCAAAGAAGACTCCAGGCCATCATTGCTACCAAAGCTGTTTGAACAAAGCACTGAGCAAAGGATCTTTATGTCAATGTGATATTTCAGTTTTTTTATTTTTAATACATTTGAAAAAAATGTATATCTTTTTTTTTTTTGCGTTGTCTTTCTGGTGTAATGAGTGTTGCTTAATAAGGGAAAAAATTAATTTAAATGGTTTAAGCATGAGGCTGTAACATAAACTGTAAAAAGTGAAAGAGACTGAATATTTTCTGATTACACTGAATATAAAAGACTTTTTAACTAACCTTCAGATTTCTTGTTTTGTATTTTATCTGTGTTTACATTTCCTCCATATGGATTGGTAATACTAAATAGGCCGTAGTGTATGGTTGGAGTATGTGTGTGTGTTTGCGATGGACTGGCGTCCTGTCCAGGGTTTTCTCCTGCCTTGCGCCTTATGATAAAATGTTCAGGACTAAGCGGGTTAGAAAATGATTAACTGACACCTCAAATAGAATCTTATATTGATAGGACAAGGGAGAATAATTATATATGTGTGGCTAAATGCAAGTGAAATCTACATGCAAATAAACTATAGCCAAAAAAATCTGTCTGCATAATCATTTAAAGCAGTGATGTGCTGATTATTGATTGTTTGTGCTGTGCACTACACTGTGTCACAGTGAAAGAAGTAAACACTTAGGTCATCTTTTTGGCTAATTACTAAAACATGTTTTATGTAAATTGATTTTTTCAGAAGTTGCCTTGGGCAAAAGCATCTGCTGAATAAGGACTAATAAAAGTAAGTAGCATAATGAGATATTTTCAGATTTTTGCTTTTAATTATTGTAGTAATAATGACTTTTAAAACAAGTGTTTATTGTTAAAGAATACTGGTATTTTATTCAAAAACATATTGCATTACATCACTTGTACATTATGTGTCAAATTAAATATTAACGATAGAAAGCTGTCGAGGGAAAGCTAGAAGTGTGTTCTCATTGCAGAGAGGCTTTTGATATGTAGAACGCTCATATCTTCATAAATAGCAGGAATTTGCAATTGCCCACTCAACATTTGACCCTTGCTGTTTAGACTGCGGGATACATGGAGCCACATCAGTGAGATACTACAGCCTAAATAGGACATCCATTCATCAATCCATTTTCTAACCCAATGATTATATACACTGTTCCCTAAAGCACCACAGAACATTATGTGTTTTTTTTTGTTGCTGGTGTGTTCATGATAAAAGTAATAGACTACAAAAATACAGATAAACATGGCAAACTTACAATCTAGGAGGGTTCAAGTGAATCCATATATACAGTATAAGCTGATGGGAGCAATGGAAAGACTTCAGAATCATTGGTGTAAACCAAAAGTATAGATATTAAAATATTCTTTTTTGAATAAAATGTATTTAGCTAATCTAACCCTTTATTTATAATAAACATATGTTACCTAAACAATAACGGTGAATGCAGTATGCTGATGTAATAAGTGTAAATTTAGGTATCAGCAATGGAGTTGTTTTGGAGAAATTAGGTTTGTTCTGCTTCTTAAGTGACAGGTTGAGTACCAGGAAGCGCATAGGCAAATCAGGGGATCAGTCTGCCATTCCGATTTGTAAAGGAGCATTTGTGGCATTGAGGGAAACATTTATAATGGCTGTAGAAGGAGTAGTATGCTCTATGGGTGTAAAACTTGGCCAATGAATGTGCAATATGAAGTAAAGATGGAAAGAACGGAGATGAGAATGATCAAATGAATATGTGGAATGTTAGGGAATGAGAGAAAGACAAATGAGAAGTTAAGGGAAACAGTTGGGGTGAGGTGATAGATGTTGTGCTGAGAAAAAGGAGACTGGGGCCATGTTCCATACTGTACTTGACATTTTTATTTAAAAGCTGCGTTATTAAACCAAAACATACTCCGTCAATATTAGTGTTTTCACATTGTTCATGAAAGTATCCCTGTTCACACTAAAAGGACTGAAACTGATTATGATGTAGACGTTCACTTACACCAGGCATGCCTGCTTTGAGCAGAAAAAGGTGTGGTAATGCTACCAACCACAGAATTTATCACAACACTGTAGTGACAGGTAAACTGTTTGCCTTTTTCACAGGTGTGCAGCATTCAAACATTACAAAATGCCATTTACATGCATTCAGATAAGCAATACAACAAGGAAAACAGCTCTCCTGTATCCACTAGGTTAGAATGTGTCAAAAACAGAGACTAATGTCTGTGTATCAAAACAAAACCATAGTAGTGTGGACTGTGCCTAAGATGGTTTAGGTACATGTGAATCTAAAGGCAGAGGATGAAGACCCAGAGGGAGTCTGAAGACTTCAAACAAATGAGACTTACCCCAAATGATTCTTAGGATTGTTGAGATTAAAAGAAAAGGATTTTCTTGGTGGGTTGGATGATCAGCTAACCTTGGTAAACCTGGAAAACGGCTGTGAAATTGGAGATAATAACATAGATTCAATGAAAGTATTAAAGTAAATATTGCTTTAACAATTGCTATAAACAGTTACATAGAATTTGTCTTGGTGATTCTTATTAATATAAACAATAAAAATACCCAATGCAAGCATAGCAGTGATCATCATTACCCAACAGCACTCCAACAACCAATTTACCTTAAACACAATTAAACACATTCATCAAAAAATGTACTGTAGATAAATCTTAAGAGCAGGAAGCTAAGTTTATGAACCTCATATCTTGTTGATAAGTACTTTTCTGAAATCTAATAGTCCTGATCTTGATGACCCCGAACTGTTTACCAGACAGTCGTAGAGTGAACAGTGGGTGCAACCAGGCCATTATTATATAAAAGTGAAAAAGACTGTTTGCCACATTAAAGCCCAGCAACAATTTTGTAAGAGACAATCTTGAAAAGTTAATATTAAAATTTACATAAGTATAAAATATTAATTTCATAAAGTTGTATATATGAGTCTCTGCTCAAGCTGCTGCCCCTGCGACCTGACCTCGGATAAGCGGAAGAGGATGGATGGATGGATGGATGGATGGATATATGAGGTGTTTGGGGTACTGCAGAGGACTGGCTTAAATGTATTATTTCAGATGCTATTCAGTTCCAGACAGGTTTCTTCTGATTCAATCAGATGATAGAGTGGAAAAGGCAGGAGGGGGACTGGAGATTTGTGAATGACCAATGGTAAAAAAGCAAGTACATTGCAATTGAAATTATCCAGACATTGAAACACTGACTAAATGTATCCATATTACCACATAGGGAGATAAGTTACATTGTCCATATTAATTTTTTTTTCTTTTTTTTACTACAGCAACATAAATGATTCACTCTGTTACCAACACTCTATTGATGAATCATTCTGACCTTAGAATGCTGGTGACTTTAACCAGGGTAACTTTAAAAGGAACACACTTCTGTTAGCATGTACCATTTATGGACACAATACGTTGGAACTGCACTATTCACATGTTAAAACCTTTAAATTTAAACCTGTGGTACAACTGGACAGATATGAACATATCCTATTGTCACCTAGAAGTTTTCAGCAGCAACTCTCGTTTTATCTAAGCCAGGAGTACTTATGTGTGTTGGGGGGTTGTGGTTTATTAAAATATTTATATTTCTGTTGAGCTTCTGTAAAGTTTTAAATACCAAAGAAAGTAAAATAAAGTATCTATCAATCTATCTGTCTATCTGTCTGTCTGTCTGTCTAATTAATTGAAGATTTTTATCCCCAGTAAGCAAACATGTAATGAAACATTCCCAGTTAGTTCTCTATAATGTATGTATTAAAGGGGTCAGTTAGCTAGAAAATGAACTGTTGGACAGATTGCATTGTTTTCTGGTAAATAATAAGGTATGAAGTGGTATAAAATTTTCTGGCCCACTAATGCACAAGCCCACACTCAACTGATGCCAATTTACAATCAATTCAATTCAGTTTATTTTTGTTTAGTGCTTTTCACTGTGTGCAGGTGCAGAGTGGCTTTGCAAGTTCTCAGGTATAATGCAACTTTATTTACTATTACAATTTAATAAATAGAGAATTATGATACCTTTAGTTATGAGCTAAGTACAGGTACCCTCTTAAAAATATTGGCTGTGTAATGGCACTTGATTTGTGTGGTTCCTCGTAGAACCGTTGCTTCACAAAGAACCATTTTATTTTGGGACAGGTTCTTCACATAGGAGATTGGGTCTTTGGGCTTTCAAAAGCTTCCTAATATTTGGACAAAACAGAAATCTTAAATGTGTAGTAGGTGACCTAGCAGGATACTAATAAATCAAGAAAACCAGAATTTAACTCATGATATTGTATGCTGCAAGAGTCCTTTAAAAATCATGAATGCTTTGGTATTTCACAAACCTGTTATCATCTGTTCATGGCTATTGTTGCTACCTGTTGAGGGTCTAAATAAAAAACTGATCTTTCTAGAGCCTTCTTTAGATGGTTCTTTTGGGAAACCAAGGGTGCTTGACTCTGATCCTGGATGTCCTCATTGTCTGAAAGTTTTCTTTCCAACTGTTTTCTTAATTAGTGACTGTTATTTTGCTGCTAATTAACTTCTTTTAATTGATTTGCTATATGAGACTCAGACCCTTTAAATTAGGGGTGAGCAACGTCGGTCCTGGAGGCCTGCAATGAGTTCAGGTTTTTGTTCAGGCCCAATTACTTCATGACAAGTCATTTATTGCTGATGAAGCATATATTGCTCAAGTGACATTTTTCTGCTTTATTTTAGTTGTCTCGCTTATTAAGATTCTGCAACCTTAATTGCTTGTTTTAATCTTAAATAGCTGCATTCCCTGTTTTGAACTGCTTCTTATTAGCAATAAGATGCAAATGACAAAGGAACCAGCAGTTCTCCATCTAGCTCATTTCCATTTACACCTGTATATATTCATTGGACACTATCTGGTTTAATAAAGTACTGAGAAGAACATTGAAAAGAAAGTGAAGAATGGAAAATTACTTGTTCGTTTTACGCTTCAAATCATTCATAAGATTTCATTAGAAAGGGGGAAAAAAATCCACGATTTAAGAATGACCTGACATTGCAGAGTTAAAACACTAACAAGCCATGAAATTAAATGTCTGCTATTGACAAGAATTGTTTTCTGATTCAGCAACTGGATTGGAACAAAAACTTGCAGCCACTGCAGCCGTCCACAACCAACACTGATCACCCTTGTCTTATAGCATCTCTCTGAAGAACCACTTCTTGCACCTGTATTTTTAACATTTTAATAGTTCTACTAGTGACTAGTGGTTGGATGGTTGGGAGACAGAATCAGAGAGGCAAGATTGCGTTAGTTTTTAACCAGATTGTTTAATGGAATCTTGTAAAGTGAGAGGACGCCTGAGGAGTGGAGAAGAAGTGTACTGGTGCCGATATTTAAGAATAAGGGGGATGTGCAGGACTGCAGTGACTACAGGGGAATAAAATTGATGAGCCACAGCATGAAGTTATGGGAAAGAGTAGTGGAAGCTAGGTTAAGAAGTGAGGTGATGATTAGTGAGCAGCAGTATGGTTTCATGCCAAGAAAGAGCACCACAGATGCAATGTTTGCTCTGAGGATGTTGATGGAGAAGAGTGGAGGAAGATGCACACATGTAGATTACATCCTATGCAGAAGAGTTGATCTGAAGGAGACTGAAGACTGCAAAGTGGTGGCAGGGGAAAGTTTAGTTAAGTAGCATAGGATGGTGGTCTGTAGGATGACGTTGGAGATCAAGAAGAGGAAGAGAGTGAGGGCAGAGCCAAGGATCAAATGGTGGAAGTTGAAAAAGGAAGACTGCAAGGTTTAGTTTAGGGAGGAGGTGAGACAGGCACTCGGTGGTAGTGAAGAGTAACCAGACAGCTGGGAAATTACAGTGGATGTAGTAAGGGTGACAGCAAGAAGGGTGCTTGGCGTGACATCTGGAAAGAGGAAGGAGGAAAAGGAAACCTGGTGGTGGAATGAGGAAATACATGAGAGTATACAGAGGAAGAGGATGGCAAAGAAGAAGTGGGATAGTCAGAGAGATGCAGAAAGTAGACAAGAGTACAAGGAGGTAAGGCACAAGGTGAAGAGAGAGGTGGCGAAGGCTAAAGGAAAGGCGTATGATGAGTTGTATGAGAGGCTGGACACTAAGGAGGGAGAAAAGAACCTGTACCAATTGGTTAAACAGAGAGACCGAGCTGGGAAAGATGTGCAGCAGGTTAGGGTGATAAAGGATAAAGATGGAAACGTACTCAAAAGCAAGGAGAGTGTGTTGAGCAGATGGAAAGAGTACTTTGAGAGGCTGATGAATGAAGAGAATGAGAGAGAGAAGAGGTTGGATGATGTGGAGATAGTGAATCAGGAAGTGAAACAGATTAGCAAGGAGGAAGTAAGGACAGCTATGAAAAGGATGAAAAATGGAAAGGCCGTTGGTCCAGATGACATACTTATGGAAGCATGGAGGTGTTTAGGAGAGATGGCAGTGGAGTTTTTAACCAGATTGTTTAATGGAATCTTGTAAAGTGAGAGGACGCCTGAGGAGTGGAGAAGAAGTGTACTGGTGCCGATATTTAAGAATAAGGGGGATGTGCAGGACTGCAGTAACTACAGGGGAATAAAATTGATGAGCCACAGCATGAAGTTATGGGAAAGAGTAGTGGAAGCTAGGTTAAGAAGTGAGGTGATGATTAGTGAGCAGCAGTATGGTTTCATGCCAAGAAAGAGCACCACAGATGCAATGTTTGCTCTGAGGATGTTGATGGAGAAGTTTAGAGAAGGCCAGAAGGAGTTGCATTGCGTCTTTGTGGGCCTGGAGAAAGCATATGACAGGGTGCCTCGAGAGGAGCTGTGGTATTGTATAAGGAAGTCGGGAGTGGCAGAGAAGTACATAAGAGTTGTACAGGATATGTACGAGGGAAGTGTGACAGTGGTGAGGTCTGCGGTAGGAGCGGCGAATGTATTCAATGTGGAGTTTGGATTACATCAGGGATCTGCTCTGAGCCCTTTCTTATTTGCAATGGTGATGGACAGGTTGACAGATGAGATTAGACAGGAGTCCCCGTGGACTATGATGTTTGCTGATGACATTGTGATCTGTAGCGATAGTAGGCAGCAGGTTGAGGAGACCCTGGAAATGTGGAGATATGCTCTAGAGAGGAGAGGAAGGAAGGTCCGTAGGAACAAGACGTAATTCATGTGTGTGAATGAGAAGAAGGTCAGTGGAATGGTGAGGATGCAGGGAGTAGAGTTTAAATACTTGGGATCAACAGTACAGAGTAATGGGGATTGTGGAAGAGAGGTTAAAAAGAGAGTGCAGGCAGGGTGGAATGGGTGGAGAAGAGTGTCAGGAGTAATTAGTGACAGACGGGTATCAGCAAGAGTGAAAGGGAAGGTCTGCAGGATGGTAGTAAGACCAGCTATGTTATATGGGTTGAAGACGGTGGCACTAACCAGAAAGCAGGAGACAGATCTTGCGGTGGAAAAGTTAAAGATGCTAAGATTGGCATTGGGTGTGACGAGGATGGATAGGATTAGAAATTAGTACATTAGAGGGTCAGCTCAAGTTGGATGGTTGGGTAGACAAAGTCAAGAGAGGCGAGATTGCTTTGGTTTGGACATGTGCAGAGGAGAGATGGTAGGTATATTGGGAGAAGGATGCTAAGGATAGAGCTGCCAGGAAAGAGGAAAAGAGGAAGGTCTAAGCTAAGGTTTATGGATGTGGTGAGAGAGGACATGCAGGTGATGGGTGTAACAGAACAAGATGCAGAGGACAGAAAGATATGGAAGAAGATGATCTGCTGTGGCAACCCCTAACGGGAGCACCCGAAAGAAGAAGAAGAAGAAATAAAATGAAATATGCATAAAATAATAAATAATAAGGTTTAACATCATAAAATGGGATCGCTGATATGTGCAGTGTTATTCTGCATTCCATTTGAATTGGGGAGTCGAAATTTTCGAGTTCCTAGTTGGAATTTTCAACTAGAACATCCCCTTAAGTCAGATTTCCAACTGCGAATTTTAGTGAAAGCTGTAATATTATATACACTTCATTAGCACTTCTGTCTGTTTGTGTCTCATTAAATCAGACATACACACAGCACTGTTCAACTTCTATCCACGGTTATGTTGCTGCAGTGTTTGGATGTGCAAAATATTGCATAATGTGTTGTTATCAACTGCTAGTTATTCCAATGGAGCAATCATAACAAAGGTTTTCCTGGACATGTCCATACTGGTTTTCTGAATATTTTACTGGAACTTGGTCAACTTCAGTGCGACATCATTCCCAGCTCTGACATCTGACTTCAGGAGTAAATGGAATGTACCAAAAGTGCTGCTGCCTCGCAACAAAGAGATTTGGGTTTGATACCCCAGTCCTCTTTGTATGGAGTTTATACGTTCTCCACATGTTCATGTGGGTTTCCTCCCACAGTCCAAAGACATGCAGCTTAAATGAAATGGCAAGGCTAAATTGGTCCTACTGTTTGTGGGTGTATGTGTGTTTTCACCCTGCGTTGGACTGGTGGCCTGTCCAGGGATCGCTCCTACCTTTCACCATACACTTGCTGAAACTGGCTTCAGCGTCACCATATACCTGCTCAGGATAAAGCAGGTTTAAAAAGTGGATGGATGGGATTGCTGATATAGAAGAAAAAGTCTGAATTAGTGTTAGCTGTCCTAAATTGAGAGGTTCATAAGAAATGTAATGATTAACTTCATGAGATAAAAATACATAATAAAGAAGAATAGTTGTGCCAGATATTTCAAAAATTACAAATATCTGATTCAACTTAAATGTTTAAGGTCTAACTATTCTTGATTGTAACAGAAATTTGTTATTTTTCACCTTCTGATTGAGGTCCATAGAGGGCTAGACCCTTAGTAAAGGATCAAAAATAGCATATTTGTAATCACTGACCTTGAAATAGTCTAAAACGATACGCCACATGCTTATGTTTGAAATTTTAAACTTTCTGGGAGTGACTCTTAGAGGGCTAGGGCCACCAATAGAAAATCAAATATTAAAAATATCATATTGTTGCTCATCCGCCTTCAAATAGCATAAAACAATACTCCACAAGCTTATGTATGAAATTTGTCATTTGTAGCTTTATGTAAGTGACTCTTAGAGGGCTAGGACCACCAATAAAGAATCAAATATCAAAAATATGATTATATTCATGATCATCAACCTCCAAATAGCATTAAATGATACTCCACAATTAGTATTATTGATCCCTGTTTATTGGAAGCTTTGTCAAAATGAGTAAATTTGACCCTTATATCCCATTAGAACCCCTGGAGTCAGTTGATGTGGCATGCACAACTTCAAGTCCTCCTGATTGTTTTTGCTGAAGACATCTATTGGTTTACTCTTTATCATAAGAGTGTAATTTGCTGCACAAATTTTGGTCCAAAAATGGCCTAAACTTGGGGGGTTTTTGCTTCTTGTGGGCCAAAAATAGGGGCATTGCCAAAAACCTCAAAGGGTTTCATAAGTATAACAACAAAGGAAATTTGAAAAATTAGAGGACACCATTCAATCCATCAAGCCTATTTGTTTAGCTAATAGCTAAGCTGTCCCATTATCTCACCCATGCAGGTTCTTCTTAAAGGTTGTCAAGGTTTTTTTCTTCAACTCCATGTCTCAGTAGATTGTTCCATACTTCCACAACTCTTTGCGTAAACATTAAGACAAGTCAAACAATATATCATATGTGGGGGTTTTTTCATACTGGTAAGTCAGGAGGTGCCAGACAAAAAACTGTTGATTTTAAAGCATTCATAAATAATTATTATGAACACATAAGACCATGACATATGTAAGCAAGTAAATTAAAACTAAATGATGTTGAAAATTAATATACAATCTTTTATGCTTATATTTAGGAAAGTAATAAGCATTGTTGCAGGGCCAAATTAAGACTCTATGGTGCCCCTGGGTATTTCCACCACCGGTGCTCAATACACAAACACGAGGAGATGCATCAAACGCAATATACTAAAAGCCAAAATGTATTTAACAAGCCAACATTAAAAGCAAACTAACATCAACGGACAGATGTTTGTGGCCTGTATCCATTTAACACCAAATCAAGGCGCATTGGAATGAGCTGCTTTTAGAATCTGTGCAATCAATCGTAATTGTTAATCATTTGTGAATCACAGTCTTGCCAATCTTTCCAACATACTCTCAATTTACAAAATTGGCAGAGCACAGCATATGCTTACTTTCTTTCAAATTATTATTTTTGACTTTTTAAACACATGCCTTTAAGTGGCTTTATCCAGTTCTTTTTGCCCTAAAAAACTGATACAAAGTATGGCTTAGGTACATCCCTTGTAATCTTCTCATCATATATATAAAAGCCAAACACCTGATTCATTCATCACGAGATCTCCCAAACCATGAGGACTTTAAATTTGGAATGTAGGTTACCCTTGGCCCATAGGTGCTCGCTAAGAAACGGTTTTAAAAATTTTGTGGTCCAAGTGCGAAATTTCTTATAGTTTTTTTAGACCCTTTGTATGTCTGTCCGCTTTTCACGAGAGAACTACTTAACAGATTTAGATCGTGCTTTTTTCTAGAATTTGCTTGAACATTCCGTTGATTTTGCGACTTTCTCATCGCGCTAAGTATCATAGTTCGCTTGCGGTACCAATTTATTACCGTTTAGTTAGCGAACGAGAGAACTACTTAACGGATTTAGATCTTTTTTTCTGTAATTTGCTTGAACGTTCCGGTTGATTTTGCTACTTCTCTCATTGCACTAAAAATCATAGTTCACTTGCAGGAGTGCTATATCTGCACTAATCCAAGACAGAGGCAGCGGGCCAAGGGGAGGACGAAGCGTGACGTCAGGAGTGGGGAGCCGGGCGGGGTCCTCGTCACTGTCCTGTTTCACTAATACGCAGACGTAGCCACGGGGGGTGGCTAGTTACAGTATATGTGTTAAAGAATGCAGCTGGTTTGGACATGTGCAGAGGAGAGATGCTGAGTATATTGAGAGAAGGATGCTAAGGATAGAGCTGCCAGATAAGTGTAAAAGAGGAAGGCCTAAGAGAAGGTTTATGGATGTGGTGAGAGAGGACATGCAGGTGATGGGGGTAACATAACAAGATACACAGGACAGAAAGATATGGAAGAAGATGATCCGCTGTGGCGACACCTAACTGGAGAAGCTGAAAGAAGAAGAAGAAGTGTGGGGTGGTAGTTAAGGCTTTGGACTTCACACAGTGAAGTGGTGGGTTCAAATCCTGCCATCGATGCTGTGTGACCATGAGCTAGTCAATTCAACTGCCTTGGAAAAGCTGGGCAAAAGAAAAAAATGAAGCCAGTTGTATCTCTCAAATGTTGTCAGTCAGCTTGGATAAAGGCGTTAGTCAAATGTGAACAAAATACTGAACAAGAAATGTAGGCATTACAATTCTTACAGTTCGCAATATAGCAAATCAAAAGAATAAAGCAAAGCACAATTCTTTTAAACTATCTGTGCAAAAGCAAGGAAAAATTCTGTATAAATGTGAACAGAGTGCACAAGAAGGACACAGAAAATGATGCAAAGGACCTCACTGCTTCTTTCTAATATTAAGGCTCAGTAACTGGTCCCTATGATATGGAAGATATACAGAAATGTTCTTAGGTTTCTGCTGCCAATGATCAGATTTGAGCCTTGGCTCCCTCATCATCAAACTCATTAATGCATGGCCTCTTCCTTCTCAGTAATTGTTCTGCTCCTACTCATAACTTTATAGCTTTTCCCCCTCAGACCTGGCCAAACTAAAACTTCATGCCTGATAATGTGAAATCCTAATGGTAGTGAGAATTCATCTTTCTAAAATAAATTCTAGTGATTTTAGGCAGATCATGTAATAACGCCTCATACCATGTTCATATCTTTTTTTAAGAACACCAATTAATCCAGTGGTTCTCCAACTTTTATTGCTTTTTTTTATTGTTGTTGTCAACAAACTAAGTGGTCTGCATAATTAGAAATAGACATGTTTCTTCAATGGGATACTAGTATTGTACATAACATATTTACCTGGTAAGGACATTAGCATTTGTTTAGTCAGTCAGTCATTTTCCAACCCGCTATATCCTAACACAGGGTCACGGGGGTCTGCTGGAGCCAATCCCAGCCAGCGCAGGGCACAGGGTAGGAACAAATCCCAGCCCACCGCAGGGCACACACACACACACACATCCACACACCAAGCACACACTAGGGACAATTTAGGATCGGCAATGCACCAAACCTGTCTGTGGACTGTGGGAGGAAACTGGAGCACCCAGAGGAAACCCACGCAGACACGGGGAGAACATGCAAAGTCCATGCAGGGAGGACGCGGGCAGCGAACCCAGGTCTCCTAACTACGAGGCAACAGCACTACCACTGCGCCATCGTGCCGCCCATAGCATTTGTTTAATAATTCTTAAATCAGTTTTTCATTAAAAAAATTACCAGTGAAGAAGACAACTAAACTAAGAGAAACTGGAACACTTTTTTCACAGTTGGTAACAAAAGCATCCAGTTTGATTTATTAATTATTAAAAATGCCCCCAATAATTTAATTGAACAGTCTTCTAAATAAAATTGCTAGTATTTCAAAATTAATAAACAGCTTCGTTAGTGAGTTTTCTGATAACGTCCAGAGGAGATGAATTTGTACAGTCAAGGAAAAAGTGAGTGACGTCACAAAGAAATGCTAATTACTGTTCATAAGATGTGCCCAGAAACGTGACCTAATTTGACTATTTGTTAATTGATAAACACCGAATGAGTCAATGAATAGTTACTGTGCTTAACAACTTGGCTGAAGGGTTTTTTTTTTTTGTTTGTTTGTTTTTTTGCAGTCAGTATTCCACATGAGAGACTATGAGGGTTTTCCAACCTGAATGGAGTTTGACAAAACAAAAAAAAAAAAAGAAAACAAAGAAGACTGTTTGCGCTCCCAGTTTCATTATAGACATTGTATGCTATTTTAAGCCGGAAAAAAAAATGTGAGAAAACACGCGAAGAGAGGGACACTTGCAAACAGTTGAGTAACCGCTGCGCAGTTTAAGACTTGTGATCACACATGATTTGAAATTGTTTGTACCCATGGCATTTTTAATTTTTGATCAACACGAGATGCTCACGAGGCATCATAAAACGTTCTAATAAACCGATTAGAAACTTAAAGAAGGATTACACGCCTTTACATATACATTCCAAAGTGGTTCTTCAGAGCAATGCCATAGGTAAATCATTTTGATTACCAACATAGACATACACATGAACATTCCAGAAAGAACTTTTATATATTTAGGATGATAAGAGGCTCCATAAATATATGAATAGCTGATAACAAATTAGCAATCGGCTGCTGATTTTAAAAAGAATCTTAATTCATATAATAATTCAGGCTAAGTTCACGTTTTTTTGATATGTGAGTATAGGTCACCAAAAAAACATTTCTGTTTTGTTCACATATTAGGAGTTTTTTTTTTTCCCCAAAGTCCCCCAAGCCCACACACACCCTCCCAAAAAAAAATTCCCAGAATGAAATGCCTCTTTGCCAGTCCTTGGTACTAGAAGGAACCATAACGTCCTGCTGATGAACGGCGTTTATCTGTCATTACTTGTATTATATCTATCTATCTATCTATCTATCTATCTATCTATCTATCTATCTATCTATCTATCTATCTATCTATCTATCTATCTATCTATCTGTCTGTCTGTCTGTCTGTCTGTCTGTCTGTCTGTCTGTCTGTCTGTCTGTCTGTCTGTCTGTCTGTCAGACAACTGATCTATCATTATTTGTATTAATAATAATACATTTTATTTATTTGTAGGCGCCTTTCTAAACACTCGAGGACACCGAACAATAGACAAAACACAGATTATAAACAAAAGTAAAATATAGAAGTTAAAATCAGACAGAGCAATTGTAATCAAAGAGAAAAAGCAGTCTTAAACAAATGAGTTTTAAAGTTTAGATTTGAAAAGTGAAAATGATTCAATATTTCTAAGCTCAGATGGTAGTGAGTTCCAAAGCTGGGGAGCAGAGCAACTGAATGCTCTGCTCCCCATAGTGGTAAGACGGACGAAGGGGACAGTCAAGTGGATGGAGGAAGAGGATCTAAGGGTACGGGAGGTAATGGCAACATGGAGGAGGTCAGACAGATATGGAGGGGCAAAGTTGTGGATAGCCTTAAAAGTTAGTAGGAGAATTTTGAATTGAATTCGGAACTGAACTGGAAGCCAGTGAAGCTGCTACAAGACGGGTGTGATATGGTGAACAGAGAGGGTTCTGGTAATGATGTGGGCAGCTGAATTCCGGACCAGTTGAAGCTTATAAAGAGATATGCGAGAAAGACCAAAGAAACGGGAATTGCAATAAGAGAAGTGAAAAGGCTATGAACAAGGATAGCAGTGGTGTGGGGAGTGAGGGAGGGGCGAATACGATTAATGTTACGCAAGTGGAAATATGCAGACCGGGAGATGTTATTGATGTGGGACTCAAAGGATAAAGTACTGTCAAGGATGACACCCAGACTCTTATCCTGTGGAGAAGGGGAGACAAAGGATTTATCAATAACAAATGAAAAGTGATCAGTTTTGGATAATGTTGATTTTGTACCAATGAGGAGAACCTCAGTTTTGTCACTATTTAATTTAAGAAAATGTGAAGAAAACCAGGATTTGATTTCTGCTATACAGTCAATAAGTGAGGAGGGTGGAAAGGAAGCAGGAGGTTTGCTAGTGAGATAGAGCTGTGTGTCATCAGCATAACAGTGGAAGCTAATGTTATGTTTACGAAAGATATTGGCAAGGGGAAGGAGGTAAATAATGAAAAGGAGGGGCCCAAAGACAGAGCCCACCTGAAGTAACAGCGGTGGGCTGGGATGTGAAAGTTTTAAGCTGAACAAACTGAGTGCGGCCTGAGAGGTAGGATCTGAACCAATCTAGTGGAGTGTGGGTAATGCCAATCGAAGATAATCTATTGAGAAGAGTAGGCTGCATTCAGATCAAGGAGGATGAGAATGGTAATTAAACCAGAATCAGCTGCCATAAGGAGGTCATTAGTAATTTTTATAAGTGCCGTTTCTATACTGTGGAGGGGACGAAAACCAGACTGGAACTGTTCATACAGATTATTTTGAGATAAATGAGAATGAAGTTGAATAGCCACTATTTTTTCATGAATTTTGGAAATGAAGGGTAGATTAGAAATAGGACAACAATTGCTGAAATTAGTCGGATCGGCACCAGGTTTTTTCAGTATTGGTGTTATTGAAGTAGTTTTAAAAGATACAATACAATACAGTTTATTTTTGTATAGCCCAAAATCACACAGGAAGTGCCGCAATGGGCTTTAACAGTCCCTGCCTTTTGACAGCCCCCCAGCCTTGACTCTCTAAGAAGACAAGGAAAAACTCCCAAAAAAAAACCTTGTAAGAAAAAATGGAAGAAACCTTGGGAAAGGCAGTTCAAAGAGAGACCCCTTTCCAGGTAGGTTGGGCGTGCAGTAGGTGTCAAAAGAAGGGGGTCAATACAATACAATACACAAAACAGAACAAATCCTCAATACAGTATAAAAAAGTTTTTTTTTAGAAGTAAAAAATAATAAAAAATTTAGAAGTATGGAGCAGAATTTAACAATAGATGATATCACATAATAAGATTTGGATATTTTTAGAGTCCTGGAGACCTCATCCATCAAGCTGCCTCCCCCATTTGGCCATTCCACGGGTGAAACAGTGCTGGGCCAGCCAATCCGATGAAAGGACCCCTCTTTCCCACGATTCCTGCGATTCTCCATCAGGGCTGACTTTACCTTAGGCAGGCAAAACAACTTGGCAGGTGGGCCGTGGCACCAAGTGCCACATTTGAGTACCAAGAAGAGAAACAGACAAGGTGAGGGTTAGTATCCAATTATAACTATCATTTTACTTATGTTTTAGTGCTAATGACTAACAGAGATGCAGTTTGTACAGTTAATCAGCAGCTCTAGTCAGGATATGCTAAACTGAAGTAGTGAGTCTTCAGCTGGGATTTAAAAGCTGAGACCGAAGGGGCATCCCTTATAGTAGCAGGCAGACCATTCCACAGTTTAGGGGCCCTGAAACTAAAAGTCGACCTCCCACTGTTATTTTATTAATCCTTGGAACCATAAGCAGACTGGCATCTTGAGATCTTAATGTGCGCTCTGGTTTGTAAGTCATGATAAGTTCAGACAAGTAAGCCGGACCTTGGCCATTTAATGCTTTATACTGTATGTTAAAAGGAGGATTTTGAAATCTGCCCTAAACTTAACTGGGAGCCAGTGTAAGGATTTAAGAACTGGAGTTATGTGTTCGTATTTTCTTGTTCTTGTAATAATTCTTGCAGCCACATTTTGGATTAACTGGAGGCTGTATAAAGAACAGTTTGAACATCCAGTGAAAACCGCATTGCAGTAGTCAATCCTACCAGAGATAAATGCATGAATTAATTTCTCAGAATCCTGTTTATTTGGAAGGAACAGTTGAAGGAACAGTACCAGTATTGAGAGAAGAGTGGATTATAGCAGAGATAAGAGGGACCAGAGAGAAGCTTTTACCAGAAATGTAGAGAGGGGGTCCAGTTGACAGGTGGATGGCTTAGACTTACAGACAAGATCTGAGATTATGTAGTGCCTTTCCTGTCAATTTGTCTTTCACTACTTTTATCATATAGTGCCTTTCCTATCTATCTATCTATCTATCTATCTATCTATCTATCTATCTATCTATCTATCTATCTATCTATCTATCTATCTATCTATCTATCTATCTATCTATCTATCTATCTATCTATGTCTTTCTACGGGTGACTCCAATATATTTGCATTGAATGTCTCGTTGCAAATTTGATTAGCTATGCATAATAAAGTAACGTATAATGTAAAGTGATTGTAATGAAGGTTGTTTAAAAATGTGGTGTTTCCAACGTTGACTAAAAATTGTACTCCTTCGCCTGATTCTTTAAGTTCAAAGTTAAATTCATATCATAAATTCTGTCCAGAAGCAGCCGACAGTAAGAAGTATATGTTTTATTGCCTTTCGTTTTATTGTGCTCAATTAAATAACGAGAAGTGTGTTTGAATAAATGGTGACTGTAATTTGAGATGTCGGCGAAAGGTTGCAGAGGTGTTGTCAAGAAAACAAATGGTTTTCCACTCATTGTAATCTGATTGGGACGAATGCAGGGTTTGAGAAACTAAAGGAATTATGTTCGAAGTATTAACTCTTCTGCCTGAGATGAGTTCGCTACAAATATGAAAGAGACATGTGAGTCTTGCATCAGCTGACATAAATATTATGAGCAATGTGGGGGAGAAAATGTCTTCACAGTGATTGAACGATTCGCTTGATTCTAGAAGCCTGGGGATTAGAAAAAGACACCCAGGCAGAGAAGTTCCCGACTTTGATCCCTAGTGATTGTAGATGCTAAATATTCTCGCTGAGTTGCAGACTTTAACAAATGTCAAGGCCGACTATTAATCAAATGTCCAGCCTCTTGAACTTCCTTATGAAGTTCATTTTAAATTGAATCCGCTTGACAATCAAAGGACGTGGAGTTCACAATCCTCACATCTTTAAAATATTTTACGATGTAGTCTCATTCCATATCAAAATCAGTTCGCTCAAATTATGAAAAGGTCCTTCAAGAAGGACTGCATGTGGTGTAGCTGCATGACTCTTAGGGGCTCAACTCTGTGTGGAGCTTCGATGTGTGTGTGTATTCGTGTATGTGAAATAAATGAACAGTAAAAGAAATATCAGTCAATCAGTTTATCAATTTTCCTGTTCCGTACCTCGATTGTGACGGTCGGAGTGTAGTCTGCTCTTTCAGGCATAAGAACCCCGCACGGCGTTTGCTTTTTTTCTGGTTTTATGCCGTTTTATCTGTAGTTTATTCCTTTCGATAACAGTGTTCATGTTTACACGCATTAGCATTAGTTTCCTGCTACCCCGTTATCAGAATAATCAGTTTAACTAACAGAGTTTAAGGCGCATTAATAATGTAATTTATTTAAAAAGCGTATCTATGTGTATTTATTTCTTTACTTAAGGGTATGTGTTGGTGTTTTTGTGGTCACAATTATGTGTGTGTGTGTGTTTTATGTTTTCTTTTAATGCACTCTTCATCAGAAACAAGTCGGTAAACAACAATACCTAATAATGAAAATGTTTGAGGTATAGGAGGTCAGAAGCGATTTTGGGTTGAAATTGCGAAAAACAAAGCTTCCGTGTAGCGTATGTCAAAGGACAACGATGAATATAAAAGCTTAATTAACTGTATCCAGCCTTTTATTTTCTTAACCTTTTATTCAGCACACGGTCAAGTGAAACTGAAGAAGTAATGGGTTTAAGGCAAGAACGTTTTTTTTTTTTTTTTTTTTTTTTTGCATTTTACAATACTTTTGGAGATACATGTGTGAATGTTTGTCGTATTGTAAAGTTATTGAGTTCAAACCCAGACGTTGTGAGTTCAGTACTCACCACTGAAGATGTGTGACATTGAGCATGTCACTTCACCTGTCCTGCGGTGGGCTGGCGCCCTGCCCGGGGTTTGTTCTATCCTTGCACCCTGTGCTGGCTGGGATTGGCTCCAGCAGGCCCCCGTGACCCTGTGTTAGGCTATAGCGGGTTCGACAATGACTGACTGACTGACTTCACCTACCTGTTTGTCCAATTCGAAAAACAATAGAAATAGAACCAATTGTATCTCAGATGCGGTAAGTCGACTTTGATAAAGGGGTCATCCGCGTAATAATAATATATCGTGTTGCTATCTTTTACTTTTATACGGCGTTTCTGTTTTCTGACGGCACAAACACTCCTAAAAATAAAGGTGCCGCTGTTGTTCTTCAATACAATGCCATAGAGGGAACCATTTTTCGTTTCCAAAAGAAACATTCCCATGCATGAAGGATCCAGAAGAACCTTTAGATCCATAACAATGTCTTTAAAAATCAGGAAAAGTTGATAACAGATCTGTAAAATTCGAATGGGCTCTTGATTTTAAAATAAGAAAAACGCGGAATAAGTTCAGGTCTTCTTGATCTGTTAGTATCCTTCACTGTGAAAGGTTTCATATTATTATTATTACTTATTGTCTGGCTGAAGCCTTTATCCACGGTGAGTTACAGCATTTGGCAGAATTGGGGTTACTCTTTTTTTTTTCTTCTTCTTCATGGAGCACAGGCAGGTGAAGTGGTCACACATTGTCAGTTGTGGGATCTGAAACCTCAGCCTCTAAGTCTGTCTAACCTGATGAGCCCTTTTTAAAGCCCAGAGAACCAATTTCCTACGCAAACAACCCTTCATAATACAATAAACGTTTCATTCTGGGAAGGGTTCTTTGCATATGAAGATAGTTCGTTATAATTTGAAAAAAAAAACAACTTCTTAATATGTGAAAAAATAACTGAAATCTTTAATGTATGGCAGCTATACCTAGCAGGACACTAAGAGATTAAGAAAACCTTGACTTGCTTGTGTGATTGTATAGCAGTAATCCTTTTACAATCTTGGTATATTGGTATTTCACAAATCTGTTTCCGTCTAGTGATAGTTATTGACTATATGAACGCCGTTACGGGTCTAAATAAATAAATTATTCTTTCTGGAACCTTCATGCGGATGGTTCTTTTGAGAACCAAAACTGGTTCCCCTTTGTAGCTCTGAAGAACCGCTCTGACACATTTATTTATTTATTTGTTTATTTATTTATTTATTTTTCTGCGCATGATTTAAAGTAAACGGATGCGTCTTAGTGTTTAAAGATTCACACCGTTATCAAAAAGTTGGTTACATTTCTTACCACATTTTCGTTAAAATCTTATTAATGGTATGCAAATAAACTAAATATTTTTGTAATTATTTCACATTTCACATAATGTAAATTTACATTAATAAAATTGACAAATGGGTTTTTCTAAACGATGCCATGGAGGGACCATTTTTGTTCTCAAAAGAAACATTCGCTGAAGGTTCCAGAAAGAACCTTTATTTATTTAGATCTGTAATTGTATTATTAAAAAAAAAAGCGCCAGAGTAGTTCTTCAGAGCGATGTCTTAGGGGAACCATTTTTGGTTCCCAAAAGACCCATCCACATGAAGGTTCCAGAAAAACCAAAACACTATTTATTTAGATCTGTAACAGACTTCATAAAGTAAAAGAAAACATGGAAATATGGTAACAGAATTGTGAAATACTAGCGGGTTTCTGATTTTAAGAGGACTGTTGTTATATACAATGACACGGGCTAAGTTCAGGTTTTCCTAATCTGTTAGTATCCTGCAGGGTAGCCTACTATACGTTAAAGATTTGATTGATTGATTGATTGATTGATTGATTGATTTTGCATATTGAAAAGTTTTTCAAAGCCCAAATAACCAACTTTATATGCAAAGAGCCCAGAATGAAATGGTGCTTTGTCAAGTAAAGGAACCACGAGGAACCTCACAACTTAGTAAAGTGCCATTAAAGAATTAGTATTTTTTGTAGTGTAGCTCCATAAACAGCCATGAATAGTTGATAAGCAGATTTGTGAAATAGCAATGGGTTCTTGATTTTAAAAGGGCACTTACTGCATAACACAGATTCAGCTGAGGATGTCTTGATCAGTCAGTAGCCTGCTAGATTTTCCTATTGAAATTAGCTGTAAAAGTGTTGGCTTGCAGCAAACCTGTTACTGAGTTGTGTCACAAATAGGCCAGACAGCAGCCATTCTCTTTTTCCAAAACTTTAGTTAGTGCCGTCGGGCTTAGGTTCCCAAAGATCAACAGATTTAAGAACTCTTTTATTCGTAGAGGTACAAGCATTTTATTCTTATGTATACCAATGCTGAGCCTGTGTTTTTTTTTTTTCTTCTTCATTGCTACAAACAAATTTCCCTCTGGGATAATAAAGTTTAAAGTCTTAGTCTGCTATCGGTAGAGATTTCTGTTTTGTCCACACATTAGGAACCTTTTCAAAGCGCAAAGTACAAAATTCACATGCAAAGAACCCTTATCTGGCAATGAGTCTTTGAAGAACCATAGACCCCAGTAAAATGCCATTAATAATAATAATAAGAAGAAGAATTTTTAAGACTTTTATGGCCGATGTAATGTTGGATTGCATAGAGATATTATCAGACCTTTATAAATAAACTAAAGGCACAATGTGTGTAAGTGCGCTAAAACTGATCAGCTAATTTCAGACGTGTGCCGGAGTCTTAGAAAGAATGTAGTGTACGTTCGTTTTAGTGTTTGGACAAATATTTCTCGCATTTTTCTTTTGAGCGCCCAACTTACATTTTAGATTTGCCTTTTGTACCTATAATCTATAAGGCTGATTGCTTCTAGAAAAAATAAAAATACAAACAACTAGTTTCAAGGTTAGTGATAGACTTTTCTTTGAGTGAGCGCAGAACGTGGTTTAATTAAAATAATCAATACAGAAGGTTCGATAGAGAATATATGGACTTTTAAAATGAAATCAGTCTGCTTTTTCCTAGTGAACTTTTCTTGAACTCGTATCTCAGGCAGGGGGGCGGAGGAGTTTGGAATAGAATGGTTAACCTCTTCACAACCCTCCTTCAAGCAGAGTCAGGACTGAAGGGCTCTTCCGTTCCATAAAAGTCGAGCCTATGTAACAACAGTCAGGGCAAACGGCAACTGTGACTTTTCACAATAAAGTCACATCTCCGGACACTTTTTGTCTTATTGTTCTTATGATAATCCCCTACTGAACTCTGATCATCAAAGGCTTGACGAAGTACTACAGCCGAGGATCAGAGGATGACAGTGTAACCAAACACAAAGGAGACCTGACATAAGAGGCTATAGACCTAAATGGTGATCCCCGCCGATCTTCGTGGGGGTAGGAAAAAAGGTGATCTGCCAGGGGCAAAAAGCTTTCAGCATAGTAAAGTGCAGCGAAAATATATACTTTAAAATTTTGCCTACTAGAGACATCCTTGTTTTTTAATTATAGAATAATTAAGAAATAACAGCATATTAGTATTGTTTATCAAAGATCAGAAGAAATAAGAAAGGAGCTTTAAAATTAAAGAATGCTTTGATATTTTTTTTTCGGTCTCACAGAACCTGATTAGCACAGAAACTTCCCAGAGTGGGTGTTGTATATGCAGCAAGTGTAAACGGGTCATTTCAGTACATTTAATTGTCATATTGAGTTGAAAGGTGTCAGTATCTATCTATCTATCTATCTATCTATCTATCTATCTATCTATCTATCTATCTATCTATCTATCTATCTATCTATCTATCTGTCCGTCTGTTTTTCTGCTATATTATTTTCACTCCAGGTCTCATCCTTTATGTCTGACTGTCAGTGCGGTTTTTGGAATCAATTACTAAAAGCTTTTAGAGAGTATCTGGGCGAGCCCTAAGAGACTTGGCTTCTGCCGTACATAATATATGTTCGAGTCGCCCTGCCTAGTTTTAAACGACTTTTTTTTTAAAACGCGATATCTTCACGCGTGTTTTTAAAGAAATGAGACTTATTGTGAACCTTTATATAAGGGACATTTTTTTTCTTTCGTCTTTTCTTTTACCGGCATGAATTGTGCGAAAGCTTGAAGGCGGTCTGTGTTGTCACTACTGGAAGGACGATTGTGCTTTAAAGCACCCTCGCTCTTGAAAACTTGAGTTTTATTGTATAGTGAGGCAGCCAGTCAAACACGCACAACCTGACATATAACTAAGACTACTGCACTTAATTATATAAATCACGTCTGGAATGGTAAGAGTATTTTCCTTAATTTCTTCACAAAATAAATAGCTACTAATACAAGAATTGCACTGCAATGCCAATATTAGACCTATAATCGTAATTTTTTAGAAGAGACAATGAACACATTTATGTGCAGTACAATTCATACAAAACGGGCAAGTACTCTTAAAGGTGCCTACGTGGTTCTTCAGATTGATGCCATGTAGATGAACCATGTTTGACTCCCAAAAGAACACACATATACATGAAGATTCTAGGAAGAACCTTCATTTATTTAGATTGATAACTAGCCATGAATGGATGTGTGAAATACCAATGGATTCTGATTTCTGAAGGACTCTACTGCATGCAATAACGCAAACTAAGATTAGGTTTTCTTCATCTGTTGTATCAGAAGCCTAAACTTTTCATTAAAGGTTTCTTTTTGCCCAGATATTAGGAACCTTTTCAAAGTCCAAAGAATCCATCTCATGTTCAACGAACCTGTCCCAAAATGATATGGTTCTGTGTAAAGAAACACACAAGCATATATTAAGTGCTATTAAGGGTCCATGATTTTTAAGAGCGTACTGTGCTGCGTCACTGCCACTCCCTGTGTCAGCGATGTATGTAAGCATAAAAGACAATTACAGGATAGAAGTGATGCCTCGATTTATATTTTATTATGAAAAAAATGAAATATTAATACCAAGTTCCCGTGGTCAACCACACGAACACACATACAGTACTGTACAATTGGTTAAGAACAGTAGCTTCTTACAGAATATCAATGAACATAAAAAACAATAAGAATACGGTGTCTGAAAAAAATGATCAAACATCGCGTACAGAATACTGCTAGGGCTTTCCATTAAATAGCAGCATTGGTCTTTGTTCCTCCTGAGGCGTATAGTGCAGACATCATTAAGCACGGTTTATAACCTGAATATTTGTTGAATTTAAATTACATTTGTGCAACTGTTACAATTAAACCTTGTAGTCACAAATGCCAAACAGCAATCATGAAAAAACGAAACCAGTGATTTTTACATTCAGGTTTCTGTAGCCCTTTGGTTTTGTTGTCGCATATCACATTTCAAGGTTACAGTAGTTTGTTAAGTCTAGTAAGGCAGCATCATGTTACATTAGAATATCCATTTGGAAAATATGCGACATGAGCTCATTGTTAGAGGCAACTGCTGGAGCAACACAAACTTATACATGTAAACCGCACCATATATACATATATACAATCATAATTTAGCATATTATCAACACATATAGTGCAAAGAGCATTAGATTATCTTGAAAACTATAAATGAAATCCGTTTCCTGTTCCAATTAAATATACCAGTCAGTACAAAACAATAATAAAATATAATTTGGTATAGAAAATTAAATAACTTGAAAACGTAAAATCGTCATTTGTTGATTACACTTGACAATTTGGTTTGAAAGAAAGAAAGAAAGAAAGAAAGAAAGAAAGAAAGAAAGTTGTCTTTGGATTCTTCTGCAGTCATGATTTCATACCAAGTGTTCTACCTGGAGTGACGACCACTCTCAAGCCAGCATTTTTGGAGAATTAGATGGCGAAGAAGTTGGGGAATTGTTTTCAGAGGCAGATGTTTCAGAATTTTTACCCGAATGTGGTACCAGGCCATCTCTTTCTCTCTTTTTCTCTTTCATCCGTCGGTTTTGGAACCAGATTTTCACCTGAGTCTCGTTAAGCTGTAGCGTGTTGGCGATTTCTACTCTCCTCGACCTGGCCAGGTATTTATTGAAGTGAAATTCTTTTTCGAGTTCCGTCAGCTGTTTCGTCGTGAAATTTGTTCGGGCTACAGCAGAGGGGTTAGGATGTCCTTGTTCTCTCGCTTTACCTGAGGATCAATGCGACAAGAAATACATCAGAATCAGAAGAAATAATTGTTTTATAGCCATATTGTATGTATTCAGTCACCAAGTGAAGCTACAATTGAGAAGAAACCAAACGTTTCAAAATAACTACAAGCTGTATGCCTTGGTTAAATTAGAAAAGGACTTGCATACCCTTTTAAAATAAAGGGGCATACCCTTTTAAAATAAAGGGGCCAGAGTAGTTTTTCAATAGCTGAACCATATTTAGTTGCCAAAAGAATTATCTACATGAAGGATCCGGAAAGTGCCTGGATTTATACAAATCCGTAACAGTTAAATGAATAGATGATGACAGATTTGTGAAATACAAATGGATTCTTAATTTTCAAAGGACTCTCGCTGCATAAAATATGGCAAGCTAAGTTCAGGTTTTCTTGGTCGGTGAGTATATTCTGCTGGGTAGTCTATCAAGATTTCTGTTTCATCCACATTTTAGAAACCTTTTTAACGCCCAACGGAACAACTTTATGTGCAAAGAACCCTTCCCAGAATGAAATGGTTCCTTAATGGGTCCGATCCACAAGGAATCACACAGTACCGTTAAAGAACCGTTATTTTTAACAGTGTGGTTCAAGCAAGGACAGTGTTAAAAAAATAAGTGTCAAGGTGACGTATAACGTCAATAACATCAGCAATAATACTACTACTATTACCAGTAATAATAAAAATATAATAATAACAACAGAGACATCAAACCGTTCTCACTGCAAGACAAGTAAACATAATAAATTCAGTACTAGCAATAATTGTGTTTTTGTCTCAAACCACTGTCCATCACGTGAAGACACATCAATCTCTTTGTTTAGTCACAAAACATTCGTCAATATACCCATCAATGTTCTGTACTTTCTAATACACTCTCATCTCATCAAGGCAGGAAGTGCGCAAGTCAGGAGCCAATCCCGGGCGGGATGCCATTCCATCGGGTTATTGACTTTGTCGTTATGACTTAAATTCCTTACGGCTTGCAAATTTTGCTGAAAAAAAAATCAGTTAAACTCTAACCACGATATTAAATATACATTACAACTAATCAGTGAACGAAATCCCACTTACTGTTTTTGGCATTGCTCCTTTTCACTTTCATCCACTCGAATGTACCGTAAGCGGGTTGTGATTCATCTCTCACCGGGTTCGTTTTATGGTAGCTTCCATTCAAAGGAGGATGTGATTCAAATCTTACGGGATAAAAATCTTGAGGTTCTCTTTGATACTGGCTGTAATTGTCTTGCTCTCTGTGGTCTAAAGCAGACGGCCCGTGAATAAGTGAAAACAATCCATTTCCTAAGTTTGCAGAGGTCATGCACTGGACGTGTGTCCCACTGTCATTCGCTTCGTTATGAGTCTCGTATGCCAAATCATATTCTGGCCCTTGGCCTAGAAAGCTGAAGTCTGCAGCAGTTGGAATGCCATCACAGGATAATCCAAAAGTTCCTTGAGGGAAGCTTGTTGCAGATACCGGACGAACGTGCTGCTGATCGTGACAATTTGCACCTATCGGAGTGCTCCCCACTCCCTCCCTGCTGAAGGAATCATATCGCGAAGGAAAAGGCCTCTGCTCGGAATGGCAAAACTTGGCGGACAAAGTCAGGATGTCTCCGCTCGAAAAATAGTCAAAATAATTGTTCATTTCCGCCTGTCTAGTGTATTATCTCTACCGTGAATGATTGCTCGCTTACTGTTCCTGATTACATACTGTACTTCCTAAGCTCAAGATGTAAATATTAGGGAATGACGAGCAGGCGTGGTCATGTGCCGCAAGTGACCAATCACTTGGCACTATGTCTGAGAGCATACGTTTTAAGCTTCTCTCAGCAGTAGGTAGGGAAACTTTGTTGGTCTGATTACTTTCTTGAAGGATATGGACATGGCAGTCTTTTGAAGATTTAGAAGCGGGAACTAAGAAGTAAGTAAGGTTTACAGGACCTGCCTAATGGGTGGTCATTTTTCCCCTTTAACAGTGTGTGCCTGTGAGAGTGTGCGGTGGAAGGAATTCGGTGCCTTGTTAATCGTTTTTTGTTTAAACAACATGTTTGATTATAAAACTACACGCGCATAATTCCTTTATGATATTTAAATTGGCATGTACTTTTCTCATTGGCTCGTTTGACCGTATCAAAATATAAACGTTCCTTGATATTTTTCAGAGGGACGTAAATAAGTTGGTCACAAAGATGATTTTCATATTTTTCTTTCTTTCTTTCATTCTCTTTCTTTCAAGCAGTATTGTGGTTGATTTAATTGATGCAAAATATAAAGCAGAAATGCAAAATTTTACGTTTAGAATTTGGATTTTTTCTTTCTTTCTTACGTTTTTTCAAAAAGAATTATTATTGATTTAATTGATGCCAAATAAAAATAAGCAAAAATACAATAAGTCACATTTTAAAACAAGTTCATTTTAAAATCCTGCACGGGCACTGTCGAAGATGGGCCTGTTCAAACTTTGGTGATCAGGTCAACTAGAAAATTACATTTTTTTCCCAATTATAAAGTAAAGTCTGAGCTAACTGTTATGGTTGTACTTCCATCAATATTAAATCCCAATGCTGTTTTTATTTACACGTATGCATTTATATGTATTTTTTAAATTTACGAATCATGTCCATATCCGTATTTGTTTCTCTTTCTGATTATTTAGTACATGTCGTGTAAATAAATTTAAAAGTATGTCGTCTGTATTATAACTGAAATCAGTTTTCATGTGTGCAACTGTTCCTACTTCATGTTGTTAATGTATAGCTTAGACATTTTCAATTTATGTTTATCATCGTAGTGGCATTTTTATTAAATGTTTTCCAAACACACTGCAAAATCGTCAGTATTAAATTAACTTTTACAGTGTTAAACTAACATTTAAAAATCCGTTTACGGAGTCTTTTTCATGCATGCACTTTCAAGTGTTAATTTGTATGATTTTGAAATATATAAAACTTGTTGGCGTTGTTGTTAGTTTAACACCAACAATCATGCTCTGCACGAAGAAGACGATCAAACTGCGGAGCTCAAATACTCTTGCAGTAATATGCAGTTATTTAACTTTAGATCAAATGTCTAATAACAACTAGTTATATTTGACTTCTGCTATATGCATTTCAAAAGCGCATTTACGGCATAAAATATATTACATATAAATATAAAGAATTATTATCATTATTATTATCATCATACATGTGCGAAAGGCGTCTCGTGTGAAAGAGTGCTTGAATGTGTTTATTGTATTTTATTTGTGTATTTATTATGTGGAAAGAGAGGAGTCGTGTGTTTTGTGTGTGTGTGTGTGCGTGGTGTGTGTGTTATTATGTGTGAGGTGAGGAACGCGGCAGCCCAGTGTGCTTGTGAGGAAGTGAGACCGATTATGTGTTTGCCTGCCAGATTGAAGGACTGAGGGAAGACGCTTCCAGCAAGGAAAATGTCCTTATATTCTTAAGGGTAACATTGTTTAGAGAGAGATCATTTTTATCATTTATGCGTTTTTTATTTTTTTGTGTGTTTACCTTATGTGCCGTTATTGTTATATGGTCATTGGTGTTAAAATTGAATGTAATATAACAACAACGGCATATAGTTATCCCCATAAAGCTGAATTTGATTACAGTGTGCGTCCGTGTTAATGTGTGCGTGTGTTAAATGGACTGTTTGCACCTAAGCCAAGGAAAGTCGAAGGCGAGAAATTCAGATTCCTCTTTTTACTATGCAATCTCCTGAAACGAGAACGTGACAGATTGCTTTTAGAATACTGAAGCGCGATAACGCGGCTTTGAAATACTGTGATTTCTGTTTTTCAGATTTATCTTTTGGCGGGTTCTGCTGAGCGCATCCCAGCTGGCCTTGCTTTGTTCCGAAGAAGGAGGAATGGCTGTCGTTGGAAAAAAAAAAAAAAAACAGTGCACAAGCAAATGATTGATGAAGTCGTAATAATACCCCACTGACAACTGCGCAGCAGCAGCAAAACACCACTGCCACCTCGTCTCCCAATCCTATCTTGTTTTTTTTTCTTTACTTTCACAGATTATCTTGTGCCCAACTACAAAAAATATGTTTTGTCACAGAAGTAAACAAAATGTCTGTATGTGTTTTTTCTACTTTTTTCCCCCTGAATTTCCAAATCTAAATCGGGGGCCTGCCCTCTGGTCACGTGGTTTCCGACATCTCTCCCTGACTGAAGGAAACAAAACAAAGGAAAATAAGAACAAGTTGAAATCTTTTAAAAACTCTTCTCCCACAATAAACATACGCTTTCCCTGCACTTTCGAAGAGCTTAATACATATTAATCAATTGCATATGATTAGTTCAACAATTACTTAATGGACAGATAGGGCTGGTTTCTATGTAGGTTAATCAGTTCTGCTTTGTTTTATGTGTGTTTGGACAAATCTGTGTCTTTTACTTGTACTAATTCTGTTTTTAGCAATTTGTAAAATTAATACTTGCATTATACCGCTCTGCGCGTGCACTCAGTGAAGAGCGCTAGACAAAAATAACCTGAATTGGATTGATAATGACTTGATAGACAGAGAGTGGATGGATGACTATATGTTTATCACATTACATTTCAAACAACATGTGGTTCAATTAAAGAACTTAATTCATGCCTTCAAATTTTCAACTTATGAAACAACCGTGTGATATGTCCATTTTCTGAATTCGTTTAGTGGTGTTGCCTTATCCTTAAAATTATATGCTTGGTAAAAATTAAGTAGTTTAATCTCCACCTACGCATGTGCACGCATAAACACCCGTATGTTTGTATTTGCCCAGTCAACATAAGTAATGTGCAAAATTTAAAAATAAATCAACCATTTTTTTTGTTTTCTTGTTTAATAAATGTTTTTATATATGTATAATACCAAAATAATGTGTTTTAAAGCGTTAAAACGAATGAGGAAAATAACTCGTTTTCCAATACGTTTCTGTAAATTAAAATACTTTCATTGTAAGAAATGACTACATTGAAGAACATAGTTTGTTTTGTTTTTTTAATATGGTGTTTAGGTGGTAAGGTTTTGGACCGCAAACTCTGAGGTTGGGGGTTCAATCCCGCTGCTCGCACTGTGTGACCATGAGCAAGTCACTTCACCTGTCAGGGAAAAAAATATAACCACTTGTATCTCTCAAATGTTATAAGTCACATTGGACAAAGGTGTCATCCATATAAAAAATAAATATTTTTAATGCATTTTTATACGGCGCTTGAAACTGTCCTGGTAGCATGCAGTGCAACCCTGTAGGACATCAGCCCATCACAGATCCCTAAAGCAGTGAGTTAGTAAACAGTGTGAAATTAACTAATTAAGACTTAGAATGTGTGTGTGCGTGTGTGTGTGTGTGTGTATATATATATATATATATATATATATATATATATATATATATATATATATATATATATATATATGTATATATATATATAGCCATACTGTATATGGAATCCTTTTAAGGATTACTTTAGCACTTTAAGACTTAAGTTTAAAATTGGCGAATTTGCTGTGTGATTTCAATGTTTACACGAATCATTTTTCTGTTTAGTAATGGACTATGTCGAGCAAGTTCAACTTGTTTAGACGAAAGAAAGAAAGAAAGAAAGAAAGAAAGAAAGAAAGAAAGAAAGAAAGAAAAATATTTTTGTGTACTGAGTACAACAAACAACCTAGTATTGTCCCAAGATGTATATACGATACACTTATCTTTCTGTTTCTTTGTGTTTTCAGGTTAATTATTTTTATTATGACATAATAGTAGAGACATCTATCCCAAAAATTAAAAAAATGAATATATTATAACAAGACTCCAAAACAACTCCCAAAGAAAACTGCATAGAGGTATTAGTCTAATGTAGAAAACAACTATAAGTTGTTTCTTGTTTACTAATGATAGATAGATAGATAGATAGATAGATAGATAGATAGATAGATAGATAGATAGATAGATAGATGTGATTAACATTATATAATAGATTGAATTGATTAAAGTAAGAACAGGACAATTATCTTATGAAGGATAGATATGATAGATGACCAATAGCAAGTCACCATTTAACCAATGTAACCATGTGATAAATCAGCCAACTTAATAACAAGACAGATAGATGCCATACTGATCACATTAAACTGCGTGCGATGTCTGCAGTATTTACTATTCGGTTAAACAAGAGCACGAGCAGTATTTTATTGTTCATATTGAAACGAAAACAATGGAGACAGTCGTTACAGTCTTTAGTATTTATTTCTGAAACACTGTACAACAAGAAAGATAGCAACAAGAATGGTAATACACAGCAAACTCGCCAAGGTTAAATTATTACTTAAAGTGTGCATATAGACACTGTTTCCTTATAGGCTGTGCATTTGTAAGGGTCACTTGAACATGAATGAGAAGTAATTTAACAATGGTGAATTTGCTATGTAACTCGGATTAAGTACAACAAAACAATCTATCGAAACCTTAAAACGATAGTTGATGGAATTCCGAGGTGCAAATACTTTCAACCAAAAAATTAAAGGTGTCGCAAGGAACGCCTTCTTGGTCATTGTCAAACACCGATAGTTTTGGTGGATTTATAGTCAAAGGTTCAATAGAAAGTGAGTCCAAATCATCTATAGTGGTCATAATAAAACTTTCAGGACTGTCAGTAGCAGATGGATAATTCTTCAGGTTATTAAGTGAAAAATCGGTTTCGTTTGTCATCTGCAACTCTTCATGATTTGAACTTTCTGAAAAAGGACCCGGAACATTCAGTTCTTCTTCGTTGTTGGCGAATTCCCTTCTTCTGTTTTCTCCGCAGTCTTGATTCAGCATATTCCGAGGACTCCCAATCATCTGCTGATCATCGACATTGTTTTCAAAAGAATGTTTTTCCTCGAATACTTTCCCTTGTTTAAATCTCGACTGTCTTTTATGCTTCATGCGCCTGTTCTGAAACCAGACTTTCACTTGCCTCTCTGTTAAATCTAACAAAGCCGCGATTTCAATTCGGCGTGGTCTACACAGGTATCTGTTATAATGAAACTCTTTCTCTAATTCCAGCAGCTGAGTATTCGTGTAGGTTGTTCTTAGTCGTCGTGAACCATCGATGGGGCTACAGCATGTGTAGCTGTCCGCGTAGTCTTCATTGTCTAGAACAGAAGGAGGGGGACATGTTACACAGACTCCCACAGATATATCAGCACCCACATATGGCCTTTTGTTCTCAGTCATTTTGTTAAACGTTCAGCAAAACGAAAATATTTGTGTTTAATTTAAATTTTGTCATAATCATTTTAGGGAATTGTTTTATTTTGAAATATTTGGATCTTTCACTTAATATTTGGACTATAAAAGCCGTCTCATTCATCGAAGTTCGTGGCATTTTTCATTAATATCGATGAAGAGAGGAAACTGGTATTTTGGTGATGATTGAATTATACTCATTTATATATATATATATATATATATATATATATATATGTGTGTGTGTGTGTGTGTGTGTGTGTGTGTGTGTGTGTGTATACTAAGCTATCTTCCTTCCTGAGCCACATCAACCTGCAACAAACACATACCCCCCCCCCCCATCCCCCATTCACTGGAGGATTATATATTGCTTTACTATGGTGCCAACATAATCCAGGTTCACTCCAAGAGTATTCTTTCTTGTCACATAATGTGTAATATTTACTAATACTTTCCATAATGGTGAAAGGCGCTATACTAAATATGGATACGTGGTTGCCAATAGCTTACATGATTTGTGCTGTGAGGTCGTATGTCCGTACATTAAGATGGCGGCCTGCTGAGCGACACAAAATGGCATAGTGCATCTTATGCAGTGCGGTACTCCCGTCCTATAGCATCCCGAACCCTCCTTACACAACTGTAACACAGTTATAGCTGTTGTTAAAGAGTCCTGGAAAATAATTCTATCTATCTATCTATCTATCTATCTATCTATCTATCTATCTATCTATCTATCTATCTATCTATCTATCTATCTATCTATCTGTCTGTCTGTCTGTCTGTCTGTCTGTCTGTCTGTATCGCATCATTGTATTAAATAAATACTTAGACTATAAGGTGCCACTTGGGCTTCACTAACCTTCATTTGAAGATGCAGAGGACAGAGTCCCCGTCGTTGAGTTTGCTTTTCTTTTATGCGCTTTCTTCTCTTTCATCCAGGCATATTCCACGGGTATGCCATCCAAACCGCCTCTCTCAGCATCTTGCGAAGTTTGGTCTCTTTCCCTTTGATATGAGTTTCCAGAGTTCTGAGCAGCAATGCCTCGTTCAGAGGGATGGCGAATCAGTGTTGAATCTGCAAGCGATGACTGCTTGATTGATGAACTTTGAAATGTGTCGCCCAGACGAGGAAAGGATGTGAGGCATTCCGCTAAAGAAGGCTCGCTGTTGATAAATCCGACCTCTCGCTCAAAAGTACAGTTCATAGCGGCTTTCCAGCGGTTCGGTGTATTTATTTCTTTATGTTCTTTTTTTAATTCCTGCCTAATCACAATAGTAGCTTGTTTATTATCAAATCAAATATTCTAAAACGATTTAGCTAGCTAGCATTTATTAAAGTATGCCTATATTGAATTCACGGGGACAGCGATGAAATGGGGGAATGAATTTACAGTCACATGATCTTCCGGACCAATGACAGGAGTTAGCAATAAAAAGAACATTCTAAGAGAATCGGACAATTCATAAGGAATATGTTTATTTTAACATCCGCGTCTGTATCCTTTTTCTTGATTTGAATCATAATTTGTATTTCTCCCTGATAATTTTGTGATGAGTGTTTTAAAAGTGCGAGCTGGTCTGCAATTAATCAAAACCCCTCTTTGCTTGGAAAACGAGGAAGACAAATTAATTAATCTTGTGCGTTGTCACAAAGGTAGTGAGTGTCAAGCAGCAGAAGAAAGAGCTCAAGCTGGGGGTTTATAGCTACTCTGACTTGAAGGGCTGGCGCTGGGCCGTCTTCGGATTGCTTCATTGGATTTAAATAGGTTTACCAGTCGAGTCTTTTAAAGTGATATAAAATTACGTATTGCTCTTTTTTCCGCATTCTAATATATAGCAAATAAAAATCGGTTTCTTGGTTTTCTGTTTCTGGTTTCTGTTGGTTCAAACTCTGAATTGGAATGCCATTGTTTAAGGATCCGTGGGAGAGGCGGCTTTTTAGAGTCGGTGCATCGTGTGGGTGCGATTTCAAAGTAAGGAGAATCTGACTGAATGGCGGAGAGTGCAGCTGTTCGAGCTGTCCGTTATTTACAACCTTTACATTTTTAAATAAACCTTCAATCACTAGGCTTCTTCCCTCTGAAGTACACTCGTCCCTTAATTCATTTAGTTAATTCGTGAAACGCTACACCCTCCCAAACACACACAAATAAATAAAAACATAAATTTAAAACATCAAATAAAGTGAAAATAAAAATGGGATCTGCATCGGGGGAAACTGTTGAATTGAAACAATGGTATCTCATGTAGTCAGTAACAATGACCTTATTTCGTTAAATTTACACTTTATTTACAAAAAAAGCTCAACACACTAAAATATAACATTTCATAAAGTATTATAATTATTTTTGGGTGGTTGAATCAATTTAAGCATTTAAAGTTTCATCCATATATTTAATGAATTAACGTACATAAGCGTGAGTAAAGGACATGCTGGCGTAAAATTCTAAAAATGAAAACCTTAAGTTAAAAATAGAAAATAATAATAATTAATTAATTAGATAGATAGATAGATAGATAGATAGATAGATAGATAGATAGATAGATAGATAGATGCGACATAAATAAGCAAATAAATAAAATAAATTAAATAAATAAATAAAACTTTTTATTCTAAATGATTTTATATATTTATATATATTTATATATATATAGATTTCTATATTACCGGACAATTTAAATAAATACGTGTTTTAGAAATGCTTTGTTTAATGTCACATTTTTAAAATTGCTATAGTAATGATTTACAGGTTTTGTTGCCAGAGTTAACCCTTACAAAAAAACTACAGACACCAGCCACTTGAACAACTGCTTTTTAACTATCTTTCACCTATTTCTGCATAATCTCACTAAATAATAGAAATATAATGGAAAGGGAAATTCTTTCATCTGACCAAATGCATGTAGCATCAAAAATCTACAAATGTTCACAGGAATACAATGACAAAGATAAATTAATAAATGGTACAAAAAACGTTGCTTCCCCTTAAAATGATAAGATACATATATTGACTTCAATGTCTTTCATACATTCATAAAAAAACGAAACAACAAAATATATATTTAAAAATTAAGCTCTCTGAAGTTAGACGAAATGCAGACCAAAACATCACTGAATTGAGATGTACTTCTTTTGTTTATAAAAATCCCAGTCTGTCAAGTTATTATTTGTTGCCAGATCTACAGGACTTACCTTTCAATTAAAATGTTATTGTTTTTTATTGTTACATCTTTTGTTGTTTGTTTTTTTTTTTCGTTTTTTTTAGTCCATAATATATGTTGCGCATTGCACTACGTCAGCTTACAAAGACATTCCTTATCTGGCCTCTCTTAGTCTCACAGAGGAATACAGCTGCTGAAAGTAGGGAGTTCGGTATGAATATACACAGCTGGTTTTCATGGAACATCATTATAAAGTACTTCAGACTAGTGAGGTAATAAAAATACAGAAGCCATTACTGTAGTATCTTCGCAGCCCACTAGAGATGCGTCAGTTTGGGTGCTTCCTGTATCCGTCCCTGAGGTGCGTGGTGAGAAGTCAGGTCTGTGTATGTTGGGTGAGGATCGCAAGGTCCGTGGTGATGATTTCCGGGGATCTGAGCAGCGCAGCTGTAGTCCACGCTGCTGGATGAAGGATGGGGGAGATGGCCAAGGTTGAACATTGGACCTGAAGCAGGCATGGAATCAACAAAATTGCTCCCAACATACACAGGGCTGCCTTGTAGATTAGCATTAGCAAATCCGCCATTACCTTGCATAGCATGATGTTCATACTCCGATCCCGGGTACCGTTTTTGTTGCGGCAGACAGCTACCTAGTGGTGCCGTGTAGGCTGCCAAGCCGTATATGTTTTGCTGCGGTTTTGCGAACGAAGTCGGTGAAGGAGCATCGTAGTTAAGACTGTTTACGTTCGAGATCTGGCTGGAATATCCAATGTGATTTGAACCACTTAATGGGGGGCTTCTGTCTGGGGATTGTCCAATGGGAGAATGCATTATACCCTTCGCTTTCTGATCCTTTTTGTATTTCATCCTTCTGTTTTGAAACCAGATCTTTATTTGGCGTTCAGTCAAATTTAAAAGATTGGCCATTTCGACGCGCCGTGGACGACACAGATAGCGGTTAAAGTGAAATTCTTTTTCCAGTTCAACAAGCTGGGCGCTGGTGTACGCAGTGCGGACTCGCTTTGAAGCCGGTCCTGGCGGACTCTTGTCATCACAAGTGTCTCCTGTAAAATAAAAAAATACATTGTTAATAATAATAATAATAATAATAATAATAATAGGAACGGAAAAAAGAAAAAAAAAACATTCGTTTAGACCAAGAATAGATACATTATAATTACTTAGTACTGGGCTCACACTTTATCCTAGTCGACTTGCAAAATTTGAGTTACATTTCCTTACATATCTGTTGTTTTTCCAGTCAGGCAGGTGAAGTGACTTGCACTTGGTCACACATTGTCATCAGCGGGATATGAACCCACAGCCTCAGGGACTGAAGTCCATATCCTTAACTACTACGTTTCTGTAAAAAAAGCCTAATTCCCACCTGGTGGCAAATAAAGATCTATCTATCTATCTATCTATCTATCTATCTATCTATCTATCTATCTATCTATCTATCTATCTATCTATCTATCTATCTATCTATCTATGTACATCAGGTATACATGGAAGGCCTTTTATAGACAGACAGAGAGATTTTTGCTGTTTATGGATAGAAAGGTAGAAAAATGTTTGACTAACTAAGTGCAGGATGGAGCTGTATGGAGAAGGTTATTCAAGCACATCGACCCTACATAAAATGGGGAAAGATGAAGATAGATAGATAGATAGATAGATAGATAGATAGATAGATAGATAGATAGATAGATAGATAGATAGATAGATAGATAGATAGATAGATAGATATTCATTTTAGTATAGTTGGCAGGATAGATAGATAGATAGATAGATAGATAGATAGATAGATAGATAGATAGATAGATAGATAGATAGATAGATAGATAGATAGATAGATAGATAGATAGATAGATAGATAGATAGAATGGAAAACTGTTGTCAAAAAGGGAGTAACTAGTGGCAGATAAATAAATAAAAGAGTTCATTTCTACCTGCATGTTTGAATTATTGTAGATATGCTTGGTGGGATTGACTATAGCTACCCTACAACCTTGTTCAGGATAAGCATATTTGAAAATTGACTTATGGATGGAGGGATGAATGATAAATAGCGGGATCACGGGATTTTAGCACAATGTATCGTCCATTTAATGAAGGCAATTAACCACATTGGCGTCTTTCAAAATAATTTTAATTCAAAAACTCAAAAGGTTTTCTGCATTCCTACAGCAGTAAAAGCTTTCAATGATTACAGTAAATGTACAAGCAAATGAAATGAGGCATGACTTTGAAGTTGGATCATAAATTCGAAATTATTCTTCTTTAATAACTTGGATAGATCGATGTGAATATTTAGATAGAAAGATAAAAGTATCCCTTTATTCTTCATTTATTCACATTTTTATTGAATTCATATTTTTCTGTGAAATATTTAAGCTATTTTTAATTTTGCTATAATGTGTGTGGAATGTTGGGATCAGGCAGGGCCAAGCAAATAAATCCTATAAATGTTGTCAGTCTTCAGGATATATTACCGTTGTATCTAGCACAGCCTGAGCTCCAGACCAAAATATTAAGGCGGAGTGTCCGAAATACAGTTGGGGGATGGGGGGGGAGGTGGCATAAGATTATGTGTAACATGACATGATGAAGTAACTTTATACCTAAGAGTGTGGGTGGCGGGGATTGACATGATATCTGGGGAGGGCTTAGCCCATTTAAATGACCACTTGGAGCCAGGCCTGATCTAGAGTACAGTATTGGTATCCAAAATATATTTGTAATACTTTAAAAGCAAATATCTTAACACATTATTTAATATTGCAAAGCCCTTTATCCAGTGCAGTGTCATAGCAGCCAGATGCGTCAAGTCCATGTCTGAACTTAACCTGCAAGTGACACAAGTCTGTATCAGGGCACATTTACATACACTTCCTCACTTATAGTACATTCTTAAAAATAAAGGTGCCAAAGTGGTTCTTCAGAGCGACGCCATAGAGGAACCATTTCAGGTTCCTAAATGATCTATCCTCATGAAGGTTTCAGAAAGAACCTTTTATTTATTTCGATCCCTAGCAGGTTACATAAATAGCTATAAACAGATGGTAACAGATTTGTGAAGTGTCAGTGTGTCAGGAATTTCTTGCTGCATACAGTTACACAGGCTCAGTTCACATTTCCTTGATCTGTTGTAGCCTGACAAGCATATAGTAAATATTTCTATTTTTCCAAATAGTAGGAACCTTATCCAAGCTCAAAGAACCAATATCATATCCAAAAAACTCTTCACAGAATGCAATGGTTCTTTATCAAGCAATGGTTCTATGAGGAATCACATAACCCAAAGCACCATTAAAGAACCAGTATTTTGAAGAGTGTCATCCAGTTTAGAGTTAAGATTAATGCTAATGTTTACAGGTTAGGGATGTGGATGGAAAACCTGAGTAGCTGCAGAAAACCCAGACAAGCCCTGGGAGAGCACGCAAATCTCATGCACACAGCAATTGCACAGAGAATGGACTCCAGAAATCTGGAAATGTGAAGCAGCACTATAAAGAACTGAACTGCAGTACCCAAATATTAGTTTTTACACTTAATAAAACAGAGAAAACTTTCTAACCGACGCATGTTCAAATAATGGCCAGCTTTAAATCAGAAATATATTAGTGTTCTTTTTGTGTATTGCCTTTACTTTTTGAGCTATATATATATTATACATTTGTGTGTGGAAGTGTGTATGTTTCTATATATTGTCACACGTGCAAGACACAACTGACTGGCTCTGGAAGCACAGGTATGGGGAATGAAGATCAGGTTGCACCATCCGTATCTGAGTCCCTTTTGTTTCCCTCAGCCCAGAAAAACCACTACTATGATGTATGGCAACGTTCCCGGTTTCACAATCCTGCCCCGTGACCAATTTAAGAGATTACGCGAATGGAAGTCTATCATCATTCTCAACCCTGGTTTCATGGAGAGTGTTACCTATGAGAGGGAAGATTCCATGGAGATTTGTACACTTGGACAATTGACCCCTTCTTCTTGTTCTGTTTAGTGCCAGATGCGCTTATTAAATAGAGGTTTCCAAGCACTCCAAACTTCTAACATTACCTCTTGATGATCTCCCCTACAATCTCTATATATATAAAAAATTCCCATGTCTGTTTGTCTGTCTGTATGTCTGTCCACTTTTCAAGAGAGAACTACTTAACAGATTTAGATTGGGGTTTTTTCTATAACTTGCTTGAACATTCGGTTAATTTTGCGACTTCTCTCATTGTGCTTTGCATCATAGTTTGCTTGCGGTACTGATTTATTTGTTCGCATCCGAGAGACACGCAGCGGGGCGAGGGGAGTGGGGATGGGGCCCTCCTCACTCACACGCCAACCTCGAGGCTTCCCTTTATCCGCTTACCTAGTGAACGAGAGGACAACTTAAAGGATTTAGATCGGGTTTTTTTCAATGATTTGCTCAAACATTCCGGTTGATTTTGCGACTTCTCTCATTGTGCTAAGAATCATAGTTCGCTTGCAGGACCGATATTTTCATGCTAATCCAACACAGAGGCTGCGGGAAGTGGGCCCTCAGGAGTGGGGAACCAGGCAGGGCCCTCCTCATTGTCCTGTTTCACTACTACACGGGTGGAGCAGCAGGGGATGTCTAGTATATGTATGAATATATTATAGTATATATATCCAAGTAGTTCATCGTGTGGTGGGTGACAACACGCTACCAGTGCATGCACCTAAACTATTAAATAGGGTTTTCCAAGTGCTTCCAGCTCTTAACATTGTCTTTCCCTGTTACTATATATAACCTAATTATTAGTGCTTACACTGTTTCCTGATTGTACCCCTTGCAATATACTGTATATATTATATAGTCATGCACGTGTGCCCGCTGGAGTAGAGACTCCTCCTCATTTTACCCATTTTACTCATTAAGTGACCAAGCTTCCACTTCCTCAACAAAGCTCCACAAAGACTACATGTTCTAGTACAGAGACCTGTATATATTTCTTACCCAACATATCTATCTATCTATCTATCTATCTATCTATCTATCTATCTATCTATCTATCTATCTATCTATCTATCTATCTATCTGTCATCCAACCCGCTATATACTAACTACAGGGTCATGGAGGTCTGATAGATAGATAGATAGATAGATAGATAGATAGATAGATAGATAGATAGATAGATAGATAGATAGATAGATAGATAGATAGGGGGTGGCACGGTGGCGCAGTAGTAGCGCTGCTGCCTTGCAGTGAGGAGACCAAGGTTAGGAGTTTGCATTTTCTCCCAGCCAACACAGGACGCAAGGCAACAAACCCCAGGCAGGGTGCCAGCCCACCGCAGTGCACACACACACACACACACACAGACACTAGGAACAATTTAGAATCGCCAATGCACCTAACCTGCATGTCTTTGGACTGTGAGAGGAAACCGGAGCACCCGGAGGAAACCCACGCAGACACGGGGAGAACATGCAAACTCCTAACTGCGAGGCAGCAGCGCTACCACTGCGCCACCGTACCGCCCCTATCTATCTATCTATCTATCTATCTATCTATCTATCTATCTATCTATCTATCTATCTATCTATCTATCTCTCTCTCTCTATATATATATATATATAAATATATATATATATATATATATATATATATATATATATATATATATATATATATATATATATTGTTTTCACTGGTAGTATGCAAATTGTTTTGCACCTTTATGTGCTATTTATTTTGCCTGTTTTTCAACCATCATTTTTAAATGTGGTTACCATTTGATTCCCCAACACTTTTTACTTTGATTATTTTCTGTTTTCTGTTCTTTGATTACATGGTGGAGTGGTGGCGCTGAGGCTAGGGATTTGCACTGGCAATCGGAAGATTGCCGGTTCAAATCTTGTAAACGCCAAAAAAGTGACTGAACTCCATTGTGCCCTTGAGCAAGGCCCTTAACCTGCAATTGCTCCGTTCTGGGTATGACGTTAATCTGCATCCAGCCCTGCATGGAGGCCCTCCAACCTGCAGGGAAAACCTGGGGATTGGTGGCAGCCATAAAAAACCTCACATTGGTTCCATTCCATCCATTCCTAGTGTGGTGTTGAGGTGTCACCTGTCGCATGGCTGCACTCGAGTCCTAATCTGGGGATCCTGAGTTGATTTATCATGTGGTGGGTGCGCCAATGCGCTGTATCAGTGTGTGCTCCTAACCTCTTTGATTACAGCACATACATACACACACAAATATATATATAGCATATATGTATATAGCATATATGTATATATGTATATATATATATAGCAAAATGACACCTTTTATTGGCTAACTAAAAAGATTACAATATGCAAGCTTTCGAGGCAACTACATCTTGCCTGAAGAAGGGGCCTGAGTTGCCTCGAAAGCTTGCATATTGTATTCTTTTTAGTTAGCCAATAAAAGGTGTCATTTTGCTTGGCTTTTCTCTCTCTCTATATATATATATAAAACTATGATTCTTAGCATACACAATGAGAGAAGTCGCAAAATCAGCAGGAATGTTTCAGCAAATCATAGAAAAAAAGCAAATCTAAATCCGTTAAGTAGTTCTCATTCGCGAGCTAAACGGATGTAAGATACGCCCTGAGGCTGGTACGTGAGTGAGGAGGGCCCCATCCCCTTTCCCCTCGGCCCGCTGCATGTCTCTCGGATTTGTGCAAATTAATCGGTACTGCAAGCAAACTATGATACATAGCGAGTATATATCCATCCATCCATCCATTATCCAACCTGCTAAATCCGAATACAGGGTCACGGGGGTCTGCTGGAGCCAATCCCAGCCAACACAGGGCACAAGGCAGGGAACCAATCCCGGGCAGGGTGCCAACCCACCGCAGGACACACACAAACACACCCACACACCAAGCACACACTAGGGCCAATTTAGAATCGCCAATCCACCTAACCAGCATGTCTTTGGACTGTGGGAGGAAACCGGAGCGCCCGGAGGAAACCCACGCAGACACGGGGAGAACATGTGTTACGTGTATATCATTTTGGTACAGAAATAAGTTTATTTATGTTGTTAAGAGGCAGATGTTTCATCAATCAAAAAAAAAACAACAAAGTGCAGTCTCCTTTGTTACATTAAGTAAACAAAATGGATCAAATACTGGCAGGTTCTTTTTACAGAGATAAGATTGTATGTCCTATAATGACATATTTTTCTGTTTGGCAAGGCATGATGGTGCAGTGGTAGTGCTGCTGCTTCACAGTGAGGAGACCCGCGTTCACTTCCCGGGACCTCCCTGTGTGGAGTTTGCATGTTCTCCTATTGTCTGTATGGGTTTCCGTGTGGGATGCGGCCCAGACACAGACAGGCAGACACCGATGGTTCAAGCACCAACACACATTTATTCATTATTTACACTATGTACAATTAACACACTCAACCCAGTACTCCCGTAACAGTCACCCACAGTCCAGGCTCTTCACAATGCCTCTCTTTGTGAAGGCCTCCACTCCTCTCCTCCAAGCTCCGTCCTCTTCCACCCAACTCCAGCCATCGAATGGAGGGAGGGGGCCCCTTTTATATTCACCCGGACGTGCTCCAGGTGCCTCCCAATGAACTTCTACCTGCACTCCCTGGTGTGACAGAAGTGCCGGCTGTGCACCCGGAAGCACTCCGGGTGTCCCTGGTCTTCGTCCCCACAGCACTTCCGGGTGTGGCGGAAGTGCTGAGGACCAGGGCTCTCCAGGCATTCAGGCACTGGCGGTGACCACAGGCCCCTATAGGGTTGAGCTTCCAGGCTCCATTCCTGTGGTCCCCATAGCCACCAGGGCGGTCGTCCCCTCGTGGTCCGGAGGAGGCGTAACCCGTCCTTCGGTTCTTCTGGGCATCCCGGCTGGGTACCGCCCCCAGCCGCTCACCACATCCAGTTTCCTCCCACAGTCCAAAGACAGACAGTTTAGGTTGACTGGCCATAACAAACTGGCCTGTGTTTGTGGTTGGGAGGGTGTGTATGTGTGTTTTCACCCTATAATGAACTGGTGCCATGTCTGGGGTTTGTTCCTGCCTTGTTCCCTTATGCTAGCTGGGATGGGCTCCAACAATCCTGTTCATTCATTAGAAAATGACTAACATCTTATATATGTATAGTGAGGATTACTAGGTGTGTAGCATTTGTCCATTTTGCTTTCGAATCCATTCGATAATCAGTTGAATGTGTAAAAACAGAAACAATAAAAGCTTTGGCATTCAGCATATTGTAGCGTGAAACTTTGCTTAGAACTGCAGGGAGCATCGAAGGTAAAGTCAGTCTTTTTAACGGCTGTTGGCGTGAAGGTGGGTGCTATCATGTTTTCAAATGTCAGAAAGCATTTCAGCCAAATAACTGCATCCTTAAGCAATATGTTTTTGCTGTACTTGACTGTCCCTGGGCAGCAGAGTGGCGCAGTGGTAGCGCTGCTGCCTCGCAGTAAGGAGACCTGGGTTCACTTCCCAGGTCTTCCCTGCCTAGAGTTTGCAAGTTCTCCCGGGTCCTCCAGTTTCCTCCCACAGTCCAAAGACATGTACATTAGGTGCATTGGTGACCCTATATTGTCCCTAGTGTGTGTTTGGTGTGTGGGTGTATGTGCCCTGCGGTGGGCTGGCGCCTTTTCCGGAATTTGTTCCTGCCTTGTGCCCTGTGCTGGCTGGGATTGGATCCAGCAGACCCCCATGATCCTGTGTTAGGATATAGTGGGTTGTAAAATGACTGACTGTCTCTTTAAATAATGACAGATTCTTTTACAACAATCGTCTTTTGAGCCTATTTGTGCATGTATATTTCTACAATGTATCATACACTCTGCTTTCAAAAAAATCTATGATTTTATTTTTGTACCATTTACATCCATCAAGATTCTGAACCTGTCAACCACAGTTTGCCATCTGTGATGGCAGGAGTCTTTTCTAGCAGCATTTGGCACAGGGTAGGATCCAAATGGGATACACTACAAAAAAATGCTTATGCAAAAACTAGACAAAAACACTTTAAATGGAAGTTGCTTTTCTTTTATTTAGCAAAACAAATCTGCCAATGGGGTAAGCAAAATTTATCTGACAAGATTTCTTAAAGTAAGCTAAGTAATCGTAAATACAGATTATTTGATATGTCAATAATTCTTACAATAAGGAAAACAAGATTTAATGTCACAATATACAGTCATATGAAAAAGTTTGTGAACCCCTCTCAGTCTGCATAATAATTGACTCTACTTTCAACAAAAAAGATAACAGTGGTACGTCTTTCATTTCCTAGGAACATCTGAGTACTGGGGTGCTTTCCGAACAAAGATTTTTAGTGAAGCAGTATTTAGTTGTATGAAATTAAATCAAATGTGAGAAACTGGCTGTGCAAAAATGTGGGTCCCCTTGTCATTTTGCTGATTTGAATGCCTGTCACTGCTCAATGCTGATTACTTGCAACACCAAATTGGTTGGATTAGCTCGTTAAGCCTTGAACTTGGCAGGCCAAGAAAAATACAGGAGCGGCATATGAACAGGACTGTGAGAATGGTTACAGACAACCCACAGATCCTCTCCAAAGACCTGCAAGAACATCTTGTTGCAGATGGTGTATCTGTACATCGTTCTACAATTCAGCGCAATTTGCAAAACAGAACATCTGTATGGCAGGGTGATGAGAAAGAAGCCCTTTCTGCACTCACACCACAAACAGAGTCGCTTGTTGTATGCAAATACTCACTTAGACAAGCCAGATTCATTTTAGAACAAAGTGCTTTGGACTGATGAGACAAAAATTGAGTTATTTGGTCAGAACAAAAAGCGCTTTGCATGGCGAAAGAAGAACAGTGGTATTCCAAGAAAAACACCTGCTACCTACTGTCAAATTTGGTTGCGGTTCCATCATGCTGTGGGGCTGTGTGGCTAGTTCAGGGACTGGAGCCCTTGTTAAAGTCGAGGGTCGCATGAATTCAACCCAATATCAACAAATTCTTCAGGATAATGTTCAAGCATCAGTCACAAAGTTGAAGTTACCCTGGGGTTGGATATTCAAACAAGACAATGACCCAAAACACAGTTCAAAATCTACAAAGGCCTTCATGCAGAGGAAGAAGTACAATGTTCTGGAATGGCTGTCACAGTCCCCTGACTTGAATATCATCGAAAATCTATGGGATGATTTGAAGCAGGCTGTCCATGCTCTGCAGCCATCAAATTGAACTGAACTGGAGAGATTTTGTATGGAAGAATGGTCAGAAATACCTCCATCCAGAATCCAGACACTCATCAAAGGCTACAGGAGGACAGCGTCTAGAGGCTGTTATATTTGCAAAAGGAGGCTCAACTAAGAATTGATGTCATATCTCTGTTGGGGTGCCCTAATTTATGTACCTGTCTAATTTTGTTATGATTCATATTGCATATTTTCTGTTAATCCAATAAATTTAATGTCACTGCTGAAATCCTACTGTTTCCATAAGGCATGTCATATATTAAAAGGAAGTTGCTAATTTGAAAGCTCAGCCAATGAGAAACAAAAATCCAAAGAATTAAGGGGGGTTCCCAAACTTTTTCATATGACTGTAAATACTTTTCCACTTGCTTAGATTTCATTTTTTTTGCAGTGTACAAGTCGGTCACGAGGCACAGTCACACACACATACACACAAACTGTCAGTTGATCATTCCTAACCTGCATGTTTTTGAATGCGGATACAAATCAGAATACACGTGCACTGCCCCTAAAGACAAAGGAGAAAGTGCAAACACCATATAACTTATTAGCCATGACCACTTCCCAGGTCTCCAATGGTCTTTTCAGCACTGCTAAACATTGTGGCACTAATCTGCACCATGGTGCATCATTGCTTATAGCATGACTCAATATAAACAGCACAACCCTAATAATCATAATACATGATGTTCTCCAAGGAGCAAAACAAAAGACATTCTTGGATTGGCTGATAGTCCATCACAGGATTGAGGGCAAATTAACCTAACACATGCCTGGACAGAAACTTGGGCAATAACAGAGAGGACATGCATTCTCCACACAGACAATGAACAAGTTTCCTGGAGCCTAAACTTGATTAAATACACAAAACACACCTACTTGTCTAGTTCGTGTTGGGACTGGATCCCATCCTGACAATGCTGAACTAATAAGGAGTCTTCAGAGAACTTAACGCACATGATTGTCATAGCACCTGCACTTCCGTACAGGTAATCCCCCTAAAGCTAAGCAAGTATGGACTCGACTAGGAAAAAATATTGGGTTGCTCCTGGAAGAGTGGTTGTTGAAGCCATCCAGGGGCACATCCCCTGTGGTCTGTTTGTGGGTCTCAATGCTCCAGTGCAGTTATGAGGAAACTGTGCTGTAACAATTGGCTACATCCTTTGGATGAAATGTAAAAAAAAAGGTTCTCATTCTCTGCAGTCATAAAAGATCCTTGGATGTGGAGTTTGGTTTAGTGAATTTTAAAATCCCACAACCCCCATCCCAAGGAGTTTGTTTCCTGATGTGTCTTCCATGGCCACATCCATTCTTGACCGCCTAATCATCTCCTTTCCCTTTTTGGCTAACTCTCTCACCCCTTCACCACCTAATACCTAATGTGTGGTGAGTTTACTGGAGTTCGAATGGCTGCCGTTCACATCATTCAGGTGATTGCTGCACATTGGTGGTGGTCGAAATGGTTCTCCACTGCACTTTGAGTAGGTTAGAAAAGTGCTATAAAAATGTAATTAAATTTTGTTATTTTATTTGGGAAGGGTAGACTTAAGGAAAGCCAGAGAATCTAAAGGAAGAGCTATGCAGACATAGAGGAAAATTATTCACTTCACATAGACAGTGAATAGGCGCAGGATTTAAACCCCAGATGCTGGACCCATGAGATGTAAGTGCCAAACACTGTGCCACTGTGTTGCAACGTAGTACAGTATGGTAGTTTAAAACAAAAATCAAAAGGAGCTCAAAGTCTTATTCAAGTAAAGTGTTACTTTAATTCAAAGTGAAATCAAGTAATTCACATCAGAATTGCCGTGTAAACTCACATAGATTGCTGCTCTCTAGGAGGCCTGCTGATCCCCATCCTAATCTGCTTCATCAAAAAGCTAGGAGGAAGTTTTAAGATGAGGTTCCTCCATTCTTCTATCCATTCATCCATCCATCCACCTCTGTTCTACACCTTCTTTTTCCAATTCAGGGTAAAAGGAATATCTATAACATACTGTAAACCTATTTTCTGTCATCACTTTTACTGTTACAGGACCAGGATGAGCCAGAGTTTTTCCTAGCAAAAATAAGCACAAGGCAGGAAACAAGTCTAGATGGGATGTCACACAGTGGTCCACACTCACTTGTTCAGTAAAGATTAAGGATTGCCAGTCAACTTAACATGCACATTTTTTTAGGCTTTGGGAGGAAAAGCAGTGTACCTAGAAGATCTCACATAGGCAAGGTGACATTTCCTTGACTTGGTTGTTTGTTCCAGACATTAACAACTTTTTAGGTAAAGAAGGGCTTCCTCACTTCAGCCCTAAATGCGCTTCCCCATATTTTCCATTGGTATCCTCAAATATGTGATTCACTATTAAGGTGAAAGAATTCTGCTGGATCAACTTTATCAATGCCTTTAAGCATTTTGAAGATCTGGACACAGACAAATAACAAACGTGGGATTCGGACCAAGGACATTGAATTGACTGAATGAGACCACAAAAATCAGTCAGGCACAGGACTTAAAACTTGGAGCGCCATGAGACAGCAGTACTAACCACATCAGCACCAACCTAAACTCTATAACTTGTCTATTTATATACGTATACACATATTAACTAAAAAATATGCATTTTAATCATAGACATAACCATATGCATATACACACACAGAATGCATGTTCCAATATAGAAACCTGTATATATTGCTTAACCAACATACCTATATGTACAGTATCTATCTATCTATCTATCTATCTATCTATCTATCTATCTATCTATCTATCTATCTATCTATCTATCTATCTATCTATCATGTAGTGCCTTTCATATCTATCTATCTATCTATCTATCTATCTATCTATCTATCTATCTATCTATCTATCTATCTATCTATCTATCTATCTATCTATCTATCTATCTATCTATCTATCTATCATGTAGTGACTTTCATATCTATCTATCTATCTATCTATCTATCTATCTATCTATCTATCTATCTATCTATCTATCTATCTATCTATGTTTTATATAGTGCATTTCAAATATATTATGTTGGACAAAAGTAGTTTTCCAGTTGAGTGTACATGAGGCCGGTAATTTGAGTTCTTACAAGATTTTACCTAAGTGCTGTGTGCCATTATGACACTCTTTTGAGTTGATAAAGTTATTGTAATAATCACAACCTGTATATCTTTTTTCCATACAAACAACTGCAAACTTACTTTTGTCCATCCCTTATATATATATATATATATATATATATATATATATGTGTGTGTGTGTGTGTGTGCATATGTATATAGTGTGTGTGTCTGTCTATGTACTGTATACACATATCAGTCCTACTTAATCTGATTCAGAGTTGCAGTGTTCCAGAACCTGTAAAAGCAAATGCTGGGCTAAAGGCATTAGCCAACTCTTTCCAACATGCCAGTCCATTACAGAGCTCATTTATACTCACACTGGGACAATTTAGAAATGTTAATTAGCCCTGCCTGCACATCTTTGGTTCATAGACCCACAGAGACTCAGGGAGTTTGTGAAGACTCAACGCAGACAATGACCAGTGCAACATTTGAACCTTGAATGCTGAATGTGATTACCTCTCTGCTACTATTTTATTTATGGAGCCTTTTTATGGATCTAAATAAATAAAGGTTCTTTCTGGAACCTTCTTTTGGATAGTTCTTTTGGGAAACAAAAATTGTTCCCCTATGGTACTGTTCTGAAGGTCCACTTTGGCACCTATATTTTTAAGAGTGTAGGTCCAATAAAATAAAGTTTTATCTTTCTAATAGTGAACCTGTAGAGCATTGAATGAAGTTGACCCATTTAGTATGCGGACTCATCTTCCACTCCTTGTAGGAATATTCTCTGCTCCCATCTGCATTGATTTCTGCCTTGTTATCCTCGAGAACAAATTTAGGTTACCTGTCCATTCAGAAGATGGATGGCCATTCACTACTAAAAATCTATCTATCTATCTATCTATCTATCTATCTATCTATCTATCTATCTATCTATCTATCTATCTATCTATCTATCTATCTATCTATCTATCTATCTATCTATCTATCTATCTATCTATCTATCTATCTATCTATCTATCTATCTATCTATCTATCTATTATACAGTGCCCTTCATATATAGGTCTCTTTTACAAAATGCCTGTCACATCTATATATCCATGTATAGAAATACAGAATCACATATACTGGTATACTGATTATTTGAAGAAGACTTTAAATTGATATTTATACTTAATATAGCAGTAATAATAATTTTAAGACTAAATATGGCATTTTCTAACCTGCTTAATCCAGTCAAGGATCACAGTTGGGTGGGGTGGGTTGGTTTGTGGGGAGGGGAGGCTGGAGCCCATCCCAGCTAGCAAAGGGTGCAAGGCAAGAACAAACCCAAGACAGGGCACCAGTCCATTGCAAGGTGATCACACACACACACACTAAACACACACTAGGGGCATTTTAGGATCACCAATCCATCTAACTTGCATGTCTTTGAACTGTGGAAGTAAACCCTTACAGATACGGGGAGAACATGCAAACTCCACACAGGGAGAACCCTGGAAACAAACCCTGGCATCCTTACTGTGAAACAGTAGTGTTACCACTGTGCCACTGTGCCACCCACTTCAAGACAAGTGACAGTCTAAAATCCGCCTATTCTGAACATTTTTGGGATGCATCAGGTACAAATTCCTTTTACCAAATTACAGGTTCCCTACATTCTGACATGGGATCATAAAGGCCTCAGTCACTTGGACGTCAACTTTTATAGTGCAAAGTTTAATTTTTGTCTGTTCATTAAAAGTAGATATTAAGATGCTTGATTATTCCTAGTACAGAAAATGAGGCTTTGCTCATATCACAAATTGTGGTATTTTTATGTAAAATTCTCAGTTAACTGTATGCCTGTAATTCGTCTTTCTTGCCGTTTCTCTAAGCAGATCATTTGTGAACTAGTTTGCAAAGTAAGAAAACAAATCCTGTGTTTTTATTAATGATTATAGCCTTTGGTGGGCAATATTTACATATTTTCCCTCCTAATTGAGGAATGACCTTTATATGTAATAACTTGCCCGCCTTGTTATAGCACACCAATGACAATTAATGCATCCCCGAGGAAACACTGAATAAATTACACATTTTCTGTCAGAGATAAGCCAACACCTTTGTCCCCTGCATTACTGGTATAGTCTGAATGCTCACTCCGTAACACATCTCTATGGTTTATGGCTCGGTGGTCTCAATAATGCATGACCCTTTTTTAGAAAGTCATTAAGCCCTACAACAGTAAAAGTCATCATGAGAAATGAATAGTTGAACTCAGTACCTGAAGTTGTGCAATTGCTCTTCTGTTTCGCGTTCTGCCGTGTCTCTTTCATCCATGGGAATATCTGCTTAGTAATAACTGACGAGACGGGATTAGAAGAAGTGCCTGATGATGACTTTTTTTTTCTGCGAGGAGGAGCTGTTTGAGTTTGGCGGTGATGCTGGTAGTGGGGGTGCCTGTTGTTCGTTTATACTGCTGGTTTGGCTGCTACTTTGGCTGCCACTTGTTCGCATGCAGCTGCCATTCATTTCACCAGTTTTGTGATTTGGGGGTCTGATGGCGGGTGTTTGTATTGTACAAACTGAGCCTTGGAAATCATTTTCGATGTTAGAAGGAGGGTATGGCTGATGATTAGTGCTGTAGCCATACGTATCGGTTTTCGGATATGAGTAACCTCCAAACAGTCCGGCATTGTCAAAGTAAGCAGCTTTCTGCATGTTGGCTATTACAGCTCTGGGGTTTTGGAGTTCTGGCCCAGAAGCATTGACTGGTTATGTCACGTGGGGTGAATCTTCCACTCTTTGTTGCTTTTCAAATCTGAAAAAAAAAGGAAAAGCACGTAAACATTATTTTCAAATCCTCTGAAGCTATAATGATGAACTCCTGAATGGGGTGCCACGGGGCACACTCATACACACCGGGCTAAGTTAGATTCATCAAGTATCATAAAGTAATATTCTTGGGATGTGGGAAAAAAATACAACCTGGAGAAAAATCCACAAGGACCCTAGGAGAAAATGGAAGATCCACACAGACAGTGACTAGGCCAGAATTTGTACCCATGACTCTGGAGCAGTGAGGCTGTAGAACTAATCACTGCACTACGGTTCACCCTTTTTGTTTTAGTAAGTTAACAATCCAGTTTTGGGGCTTGGAGAAACCAGAAGCCTATCCCAGCAGCATTCAGTAGACAGCTGGAATCACCACTGGATGGAGTACCAGTGACCTTAAATTGCAATAAAAGAATAATCGACGTAAAAATGATTTTCTTTTTATTAATTATTTACCCCATTTGCTTTGTATTGAGGAACAAGGAAGAGTTTTAATCTCATGTGTTCAAAGAAAATGAAGATAACAAAATTTCTGACAGAATACGCATCTATGGTGACCAAACCTTGACTAAGAGCAAAACAATTTTATTCTTTAGTGAACTAGGACCTATCCCAGTAACTGGCTCAAGGGTACATTGCACCCCTAGGCAGTGTTGGTTGCAAGCGCCCAAAAACAGACATCCAAAAGAGTCCCTGTGTAGATCTGCATGTTTGGATCTGTAACTGAAACTGGTGAAGGAGGAGTGGAGATCAGCGCCCTCATAAATGAATATGAAATTGACGAGCAGAAGTGGGGGGCCCTTTCAAGATTGGCATCCTCACAGATGAATATGAAATCATCGAGCGGGGAGACCCTTTGGAGAGTGACACCCTCACAAATGAATATGATATTGACTAGTGGGGAGTGACCCCTTTGTGCCCTGGCAAATGAATATGAAATTGCAAGGGAGATCCCTTTGAAGTTCAGCACCCATGCCAATGAATATTAAATCAATGAGTTTGGGTTCCCCTTGGAGACTGGCACCCTCAGAAATGAATAAGAAATTGGCGAGTGTGGGAAAGTGTTTGGGAGTTCGGAGCCCTCACAAATTAATATAAAATCAACATGTGGAGGGGTCCCCTTGGAGATCGGTGCCCTCGTAATCACATTTGAAATTGACAAGTACTCATCTCAAGACCTGGGTGGGGGCTCAAGGCACCCCAAGGGCATGGCTCCCTTTAGGTCAGGCCTGCCATCAGAATTGGGCAGAATGTTGATACCATCATATTTGGACAGAGTGTCAGTGTCTGACCCTGAATTGTATTTAAAGATTACTTTGTCTAAAAATGATGGTTACCTACCCCCAGGGCCGGATTTTCCTATAGGCTAACTAGGCTTCAGCCTAGGGCCTCAAGATCAAGAGGGGCCTACATTCAAATTGTAAGCAAAATTTTATTATCTCTCATGTAATTTACAAACTTAAAAATGGAAGGTGAAAGGGCCTCATAAGTGGAATAGCCTAGGGCCTCTTTTCATATAAATCCGGCCCTGCCTACCCCCTACAGTTTGCAATGATTGCCGAAAAAAGTTTTAATTTCATGTTTTAATGGAGAATGGAGATAACAAACCTTCTGATAGAATGAGCATCAAGTCATTCCAATGCATGCATTTTTCTTCAAATGAATACTTCCAGAAAAATGGGAGCAGTACACACAGCGGAAATGCGTTTACATAGGACGATACTTTTCAATTGAGGATCTGTCTCGTTCCCATCTGAACTTGTTATCTCTGTGTGCACTGCTCTGACTTTCCGGACTTATTTATTCACCATATTTTAACAAAAAAAGGCATGTGTTTTGCTCATTGTCAGCATACAACTGGTTGACTTGAGATACTGGGATTTTTTTTCATGGACAGTTTTTCATTGTTTGCTGTAAACCAGCATTGGTCACCATAGATGTCTGTTCTACCAGAAACTTTGCTATCTCCATTCTCTATGTACATATAACATTAACATTTTTGTTCACTACAAACTACAAGGTGTTAGTAACATATACAAAGAATGTTATTTTTGGGTGGAGTATTCTTTTAATTCAATTCAAGGTCATGTAATGGCATTCCGTCAAGAGATTGTTCCAGTCTTTTACCTAATGCTGCTGGGATAGGCTATGGTGTCCGAAATCAGTGCTTGAAGTGGAACCAAATTACTGGCAGTATTCTGTTTAAAGTAATATACCAGCATGCAATTGAAGTTTCTTTGCTGTAGTCAGTTGTTGCACACCATAGATGTCTGTTCTATCAGAAACATTGCTATCTCCATCTTCTATGAACACATGAGTCTACAATCTTTTTCAGCCATCAAACTACATGGGGTAAGTAACATATAAAAATATTATTGTTGGGTAGAGTCTTCTGTTAAGTGGGTTTGACAATGTTATGAAATGTTATATCAAGATGATGTTACAAAGTAGTAATTATTGTATTAAAACAAAGATGCCGATGCAATGGCGTAGTGCTTAGCACTGAAGTATCACCACCTCAAAGTCCTGGGTTTGAATGTGGTGTGTCGTTTCACTATCTATGTAGCGTTTACATGATCTCCTTCTGTTGGTGTTGGTTTTTCTCCAGGCACTCCAGTCTTCCTTCCACATCTAAGACACATGTGTGTATTACGCTGATTGGCCATTAACAGTTAGCCAATGTGGGCATTTGGGTGAGCCTGGACTGGAATGCCATCCACAGTTTATTCTTGCCTCAATCCCAGTACTACCAATATAGGATCTGAACCCCTGCCACCCTTAATTGGTTTGTTATGTTAGTAAATTAAAGAGGGCGGCATAATGGAGATGTTGTTAGTACTGTGGCCTCACAGATGTAGAATACGGAGCAAGAATATCAGCCTGATTACATTGTCTTTGAAGTTTATGTTCTACACTCTTAAAAATAACAGTGTCAGAGCAGTTCTTCAGAGCAATGCCATAGGGAATCTATTTTTGGTTTCCAAAAGAACTATCCGCATGAAGTTTCCAAAAAGAACCCCTTATTTAGATCCGTAGCAGACTCCATAAATAGTCCTAAACAGATGATAACAGATTTATGAAATACCACACGTTTTTTAAAAGGACACTCACTGCATACGATCACACAGGCTAAGTTCCTGTGTTCTTGATATGTCAATATCCTGCTTGGTTGCCTTCTATAAATAGAAGATTTCTGTTTGGTCCACATATTAGGAACTCCTTCAAAGCCAAAAAGAACTAATTTTATAGACAAAGAAGCCTACCCAGAATGAAATGGTTCTTTGCCAAGAAATAGTCCTAACACAACCCACTATGCAATTACACCCTTAAAAGTAAAGGTGCCAGAGTGGATCCACTGAGCAATGCCATAGAGGAACCATTTTTGGTTCCCAAAAGAGCCATCCACATGATGGTTCCAGAAAGAACCTTTATTTATTTAGATCCATAACAGGGTCCACATACTGTAGTTAGTAACCATGAGCAGATGATTTGTGAAAGACCAATGTGTTCCTTCATGTGGTGCTTCATACAATAACAAAGGCTAAGTTCATTTTTTTTTAATCTATTAGTGTCCTGCTAGGTAGCCTACCATAAATTAAATATTTCAGGGTTTTTTTTCTGCATATGCGGAAATTTTTCAAAGAAAGAACTTCATATTCAAAGAACCCTCCCCAGTAGTGTAGGATCTGCACTCTTAAAAATAAAGGAGCCAGAGTGGTTCTTCAATGCGATGACATATGAGAACCATTTCTGGTACCAAAAAGACCCATCCACAAGAATGTTCCAGAAAGAACTTTATTTATCTACTGTAAATAACCATGAACAGATGGGAAGAGACGAGTAACACAGGGTGAGTCCAGGTTTTACCTAACCTGTTAGTTTCCTGCTAGATAGTCTGCCATAAATGATAGATTTCAGGTTTCTTCTACATATTAAGACATTTTTCAAAGAACAAACAACCAACTTCCTATGTGGCAATCCCATCCCAGAATGAAATAGTGCTTGGTCCAAGCAATAGTTTTATAAGGAACCATACAATCCAGAAAAGGACCATAAAATGCCACTAAAGAACCTGATTAAAGAGTGTGCTCAGGTTAAGTTAAGTAGTAACTCAGGTTAAGTTGTGCCGAGTGTGTCTTGTGGAAAACTGGCATTCCTCCATCTAGTGTTTGCTCTCTGCCTTGTTCTCAGTACTCTTCAGGACAGACTCCTGTCCCCCGCAACCCTGAACTCGATTAAGCAGGTTCATGACTGATGGAGGGAGCAGAGAAGACTGTGCTGGGACTTAATCCAGGTCATCAAAACACTCAAAATCATTGATAAAGTAGATCCAGTAGAATTCTAATAGCTGAACGGCGAATCACGTCCTCAAAGGACACTAGTGGAAATTAAGAGGAAGTGCATTAAGGACTGAAACCAGAAAGCACTTCTTTAAATCTCGTTGTATTGTTCTCAATCTTCTTCTTCTTCTTTCGGCTGCTCCCGTTAGGGGTTGCCACAGTGGATCATCATTTTCCATATCCTCGTCATCTTGCTCTGTCACACCTATCACCTGCATGTCCTCTCTCATTTCATCCATAAACCTTCTCTTAGGCCTTCCTCTTCTCCTCTTGCCTGGCAGCTCTATTCTTAACATCCTTCTCCCAATATACTCAGCATCTCTTCTCTGCACATGTCCAAACCAACACAATCTTGGCTCTCTGACTTTGTCTCCCAACTTGAGCTGACCTTCTAATGTCCTCATTTCTAATCCTGTCCATCCTCGTCACACCCAATGCAAATCTTAGCATCTTTAACTCTGCCACCTCCAGCTCTGTCTCCAGCTTTCTGGTCAGTGCCACCGTCTCCAATCCATATATCATGGCTGGTCTCACAACCGTCCTATAGACCTTTCCTTTCACTCTTGCTGATACCCGTCTGTCACAAATTACTCCTGACACTCTTCTCCACCCATTCCACCCTGCCTGCACTCTCTTTTTCACCTCTCTTCCACAATCCCCATTACTCTGTACTGTTGATCCCAAGTATTTAAACTCATCCACCTTCACCAACTCTACTCCCTGCATCCTCACCATTCCACTGACCTCCCTCTCATTCACACACATGAATTATGTCTTGGTGGTCCTATGGACCTTCCTTCCACAGCATCTCTCCTCTGCACATGTCCAAACCAACACAATCTCGCCTCTCTGACTTTGTCTCCCAACCATCCACCTTGAGCTGACCCTCTAATATCCTCATTTCTAATCCTGTCCATCCTCCTCACACCCAAGGCATCAATGCAATGACAATAAAAGATATTCTGTTCTGATCAAAGATCTGTGAGAATCTGGAGCAAAACTACAGAGACATGGAGCTAAAGAAGAAACCTTGACAACCTCTTAGAAGATCTAGATTAGATATGAGAACAGCTTTGCTATTAGTTAAACAAACAAGCAACAAATGAGCTGAATGGTCTCCTCACCTATGGTAAATTTCTTATATTCTTTGTATGTTTTTATGGATGCATAGTTTGATAGATTCTATGAACAAAAGCAAAAGCTGTTCAGGTGATTTTCAGTATTAAGGCCTGAATGTTGAATCATTTAATACAAAAAACAAAAATTCAACTCTATCCATCCATCCATCCATTTTCCAACCCGTTGAATCCGAACACAGGGTCACGGGGGTCTGCTGGAGCCAATCCCAGCCAACACAGGGCACAAGGCAGGAACCAATCCCGGGCAGGGTGCCAACCCACCGCAGGACACACACAAACACTCCCACACACCAAGCACACACTAGGGCCAATTTAGAATCGCCAATCCACCTAACCTGCATGTCTTTGGACTGTGGGAGGAAACCGGAGCACCCGGAGGAAACCCATGCAGACATGGGGAGAACATGCAAACTCCATGCAGGGAGGACTCGGGAAGCGAGCCCAGGTCCCCAGGTCTCCCAACTGCGAGGCAGCAGCGCTACCCACTGCACCACCGTGCCGCCCTCAACTATATATATCCATCCATTTTCCAACCCGCTGAATCCGAACACAGGGTCACGGGGGGTCTGCTGGAGCCAATCCCAGCCAACACAGGGCACAAGGCAGGAACCAATCCCGGGCAGGGTGCCAACCCACCGCAGGACACACACAAACACACCCACACACCAAGCACACACTAGGGCCAATTTAGAATCGCCAATCCACCTAATATATATATATATATATTTATATACACACATACATACACACACTTATTCCTGTTCACTTTTATAGGGATCCAAGGAAAAAAGCAGGAACCAGCCCTGGATCAGATGCTGATTTTACAAATCAGACACCCACAACCAATCAGCCTTATTGACCCAATTTAAAGCTATATCATTGCCAAAGCTTAAATTTCACTTTATAGGAGGAAATTATTATTATTGTTAGGCTGATACCTTTTTCCAAAGTTTGACACTTATTATTAGCTCCATTTCTTTTGTTTTAGGAGCACAGGCAGGCGAAGTGAGTTGCTCACGTTCACACATAGCAAGTAATGGGATCTGAATGCACAACTTCAGGGTTTGAAGTTTAAAGCCGTGACCACTATGCCACACTGAAAAAATATGATTTTACTTATCACTGTACAAGGCCTGTATGATTAGGTCTATCCTAATTGTACTGAATCTCGCATGGTAACACATGAGCTTAATACTGCATTCCTTTTGACAGCTTGATTTTCCTAAGAAATTCACAAATTTATGAAAATATCATTTAACGTGAAGTGCATTCTGCTAGTATGCTGTGTTGTATTGTGTATTATTCAATTGATCAGCTAAAGAGAGTCTTTACAATGAGCAGGAATCCAATGTCATCTAATGATATGTAGAAATGGTGGAATAACTAATGGTCAGTCAAAGGCTGGAAACAGCAGGGTCAGCTTATATTTTTAATTTCTCCTTTTTTCTATTAAATGAAATATATATATAATTATTTGGACTATATATATGAATATTTTTTTGTTTTTTTACAAGTGATACAAAACACTTTGAAAGGCGCCATCGACATACTTTCAAGCTATTACGGTATAATAAACGTGATTCTTAAGGATTTCTTTGAGTTTTCCTATAGTTACAAAAGAAATAACTTTTCTATTTTGTTTAAATAATCAATGAATCAGTAATCTTTAACTTGGCATGTGTTTCTCTAATCGGTTCTCACAAGCTTCTTTCTTTTATGTACTTTCAATGGATAGAAACAAATTAGTTAAACTTTAACTTGAGCCCATTAACTATTCTTTGTTTGAAGACACCCAGCAAAATGCCTGAATCAGCAGCTTGAAGCTCCAGAAGCTTCTTTATTTCTCTGATAGGCTGGGGGCCTACACAGTGAATATCACAAATAAGCCTGGAGAAAAATATTGTTTAAAAAAAAAAAAAAAACACTTTTATTTTTATTTCCTTTCAGGCTTTCATGGATAATGGAATTTTAAAAAATTAATTCACCATTACAGCTTTCATTTACTATTTTTAAATATTTTCAAATGATTCAATGCTATATATGTCACATCATATTATTAAAATATAAATTTTATATTTTTTCAAAGTAAAGCAGTGGGTTAGCAACGTCCCTGCCTATTTGCGACAAACATAGCTAGTAAAAAAGTCTTTTTATTTAAAGATTTCAGACTCTAATATCTACAAATATTAAACATGAAATGAGACCACGGATGGTTCTAAAACAGAAAAAAGAAAATGCAAATGTATTTTATAATTAAATGTGGGCATCTGTCTGAACTTTGTTTGAACTTTAAAAAACAACGGCAGACTATAAATCACTTAGACAATAGTCAACTGTTTCTGGGACCCTGTTTTTTCAGATCTCTCCCAACACAAATAAACATATATAATATTACATGCACTGTTTCTGCGGTGTCAACCAGAGCTTATTTCCTAATCACAAGGCCTACCCTCGATATTTTGTTTGGAACTCTTTTTAAAACTAGCACTCTGGGCTAAAAAGTGTCACTTTGGTCCTAATTTTCAACGTTTCTCTATAAAAATGGCAAGCTTCAAGCAAACAAAGTGTAGCTCATGGAGTGGGGTACTGCAAAAGGAACAAAGTGTAGTAGCTGAATATAAAACCCAAAATTCATTTTTATGCATTGAATTGTGAGCTGCCCAAAGTTTCGATTTATATTCTTAAAAAAAATTAAGTCTATTTCGAGCATGAGCGATGGCTTTGAAGAGTGGCTTAGCTGAATACAGTAGGCTACTTTATTCCGGTCTCAGGTCCTTCCTTGCAGCGCATATCAATGCACCTGTCATTGTGGGCTGCGGTAAAATTTATGACTGCTAGTGTTATGGTCATAAACGCTTCACTAACGAATGAAAAGAAAAACACTTCCCAAGACTTGTTACCTTCAGAAGTGTAAAGCAGGCAACGCGTAGGAGGAAGGCCGGCAAAAGAATCCCCTACTCCGCAAGTTCTCATTGACCAGCCTGGAAGGAAACTTTATATATAAAGCTCACGAAGACCGACTCGTAACACAATGTGTAATTTCGTTTCGCCCTGCTTATGTCTCTGGCTGCTCACATCTCGAAAAACGGGAGATTTATTTATCTTTTATACGGTGTCCTGTAATGGATTATCTGTATGGTGGATAAGAAACGCTTTTTCGGGATCGAAGATGGCGACGCCTTACTTTCCAAGTAAACTGTAGTCTATGAGACTAAGGCACTCTGGCAAGTTCTTCATATCTGCGGAGAATTAAGAAATATTTATTCCGAATTTTCCTTTATTTTCTTTCCTTTTATTTCTTTAATCGAACGATTTTATATGTGACCGTTAATGCAATATGTATGTATGTATGTATGTATGTATGTATGTATGTATGTATGTATGTATATATATATAGAGAGAGAGAGAGAGATTTTTTTTTCAAGGATGTCCTATATGTAAACGTGGTAAAACATTAATGAAACTAACCTTAAAATGGTGTTTCTACGTCAACTAATATTCTCGTGTGCTTTCTGGATATTTTAGAAATCTTATAAGCTTAAACGAACATCTCTATTTGGCATGCGAGGTCATTATTATTATTATTATTATTATTATTATTATTATGGATATCATTTTAACAGTATTTCGGAAGTCAGCAGCTAAGCACATGTGTAGTAATGCAAAAATAAAAGCAATAAAATGCAAGCTTGGCATGATTCCTGGAAATGGGAAGCGGCTGAAGAAAATAAACACACAGCAAGTGATGAACCTCACGAGAGGAAGCAAAAATCGAAATGAAATTCTGGAGACTCCAGGAGCCGCCCGAAGAGCCGTTTGTTGTGCCAAGTGGACGGGGTAACGCCAATTGGGATTATCTGCGCTCTTCAGATGTGATGTTTTCGACCATTTAACCAAAAAAAAAAGCCCATTTGGATCCTTTACCTCTTCTCAAACTCACCGAATACATTTTGCTCCAATTCTGAGGCTATAACATTAAACAAATTTTAATTTTAAATGGCTAAATCATTGTCTTCTGTAGAATTATGTTTCGTTCTATTGTTTTTCCATTACCGAAATTAATATATAACATGATCTGTGTATGTCTTATTTTTGCAATAATTTAAATAATAATAACAAAAATAAAAACTTACCACAATAGCATATGTTTGGTGAGGCTTTTACTCTTTCCTTTACGCTGTTTACATTACTTGGAGCGGTACAACTTAAGCCTGTAAAATAAGAAAAGAGAGAAATGGGAAGACATTATCGGCAAATCAAAGCAGCCATGCACAAAGGGCTTGTTTGTTAATTGAATTTGGGTGGACTTGTAACTTTTAACTTTTCTTCTCTTTTATACCATGTGCTCCTCTTAACCTCATTTTGTGGTTTAAGCTGACAGTGGCCTAGCAAATGGAACCCTTCTTAAGAAATTTCAGAAATTTTCACCTTCTTATGTAAAAAATGAGAATTAAACATACATAGCTACTCTAAGCTGGAAAACAAAAAACCCAAACGGGCTCTACTTCAAGTAGTTTAGTGCTGATTTGCATATGCATACTCTCAAATTATGTCATCTATCTATCTATCTATCTATCTATCTATCTATCTATCTATCTATCTATCTATCTATCTATCTATCTATCTATATTTGGGGCCTACAGAACCTGTTTATTATTTTAATAGCATATTTCTTTTTTTAGTTTCATCTTTTAAGTACTGACTTTAATATCTGTCTGTCTATCTTATTAGAGACTTTTGTATCGCTCTGTCTGTATATTTATGTATACATATTTCCTTATCTATTTATTTGTGCATTCATCTCTCAGCTACTTTACTTGCTTACTTATTTACTACTAATTGTTGGTTATATGCCTATCGATGTGTATCAATGTGTATCTTTTTCAGTTTATTTGCTTATTTGCTAAGTCTGTCTTTCAAGAATGTGTATTCTATCTATCTATCTATCTATCTATCTATCTATCTATCTATCTATCTATCTATCTATCTATCTATCTATCTATCTATCTGTCTGTCTGTCTGTCTGTCTGTCTGTCTGTCTGTCTGACATCTCAGATATTTTAAAAGCAAATTTCGTTATTTACATTCAGCCAACCTCAATCACTTACTTCATAAACAGATTCAAATTATTGTAATAGTCTGCACATAAACACACACACACAGACACACATATATATATTTATACATGGGTGGGCTAAATAGGTTTACAGTTGTGAGTACGCGAAACACAACCTTTTTTCTTGTATTATTATTCATTTGTGTTATTATTTATGTTATACGTATTCTTAAGTTTACTGTGCCATTGTGATATTCTCTTTAGTCAATAAAGCTATTGTAATAAACATATTCTGCATTTCTTTTTCCAAAACGGACAACTGTAATCCTACTTTTGCTCACCCCATATATATAGTTGTGGAGATATATATCTATATATATATAGACTCGTATATATAAAAATATATATATGTAGATGTGAAACGGCAGTAGCAGATCTCGACATTGCATAGTTGGCAATTAAACCGACAATATTTAGCAGTCATAAGCCTTTTACATGACCTTTGGCATGTTAGGCAATAACTCACCGTTTAATGAACAACGAACGGAAGTGCTGCAAATAGATCACAAAGCAACTCATCGCATAACTTTTCAGTATTGTCTTTTATATGCCTAGTCAGCCCCTTAAGGTATATCACTTCAAAAGTACTATCTGCAAGATGGCCACATTAAAGCTGAAGTTTCTAGCGAGAGGGAGCGCTCGCCATAAGGTCTGCGGGTCTGCGACTTGAAATATTAAACGCCGCGCGAGGCTGCTAATAAATCAGTTCATCATCAATTGTATGTTTAAATACTCATTCAGGAGATGGTAAATGCAGGTAAGACATACTTGCTTCAGTCAGGGACGTTATTTTCTTTTTCTTACGCCACTCTTCTTCATTTGTTTCATTTGTTATCGCCGAATTTCTCGATCTTTTGTGTTGGTCGCCCACGCATTTCTTGCGGCCACTTATTTAAATGTTTGAACTGGACCTCTTTCTTTACGTGCGATACTTTTTAAGGACACGATTCCCACGCAGCTCCTGTTATCGTCCAGTATTTTTTTCCCGCTTGCCTTCTTTCTTATTGTAAATATTTTTCGGGTTACTTTTTAATGAACTTTGCACGTCTTAAACGCTGGCCGTGTTTCGCCCTGTTGCCGAGTTACTGAGAGCCATTCTTATTACCTTTCTTATAGAAGTGGCATCGTGGAGGGAAACAATGAACCCCATCACGAATTGTAAATTTCTTTCCGCGCAGAAATAAATACAAAATTAAAAATAAAAGGTGCAAAAATAAATGTATAAAAAGATATCACCCAAAGATTTTCAAAGTAATCTAAATTAGTTTGCTGACTTGGCAGGCCAGTAGCTGCGTAGGAAGTTGTAGAGATCTCTTCATTAAAAATAAAATGTTTCCCTTATTACAGACGGAGCGTTTATTAAAGCGCATCACACCTCAAAAATCAAAACACCAAATACACAATCCATACATTGTGTGTTGTGTACCCAACACCCACGCACACGGTGGCTGGTGTACATTTAGCATTTCAATGCGTGTGTTTATATTGTAACAATATTGAAATTAATTTTAAAAACACACTTCTAAAATGTTTGTGTACATGTATTGTTCACACACTGTATTTTAGTCTATTTTTGAAATTAAGTTCAGTCATATGCTTACATTGTAACACATACCATGGCAGTTAATATTACCAACAATAATTCAAAAGGTAATATTCAAGCCAAGTACATTTCATGGTTAAATATTGCAAAATGTAATAGAAAATTGGAAAACAAAGCTATTCATAAGTTAACAAAACCGAACTTATGACACATTTCCAATAAATATTCAATAATTAGACATGCGCTACTACAATGAAACATGGAAAAATCTGCTAAAAACGAATGTGTAATTCGCCCTGAAAAACCAGGAAAAGTTATTGCAAATGCATAAAAACGATAAAAAAAACAATTGCGCTGAATTAGGTTGAACCGGTATTTTTAAGAAAAAAATATATATACCTTTTTGGCTATACAAGGCAATAAACATTAAAGTCGCATAAATCAAAACACAAATGCAGTTCGATGATAAGACAACAAATTAATGTGATTTACGATCTAACTTTTCATATGACACCATGAAAAGTTCTGCTGCTTCATTCACCTCTTCGGTTTTATTTTTTTTTTCCCTTGAACTAAACCGCAAAATCAGCTAAAAAACGACATCTAAATATATGTCTGGGACAAATGTCCGGTCTAACCTTTCGAAAGTGCTCAGATTGCTAAAAATCGTAAACTTGCCAATAAATTATCATTTTTTGGTTTTCAGATTACGTTTCCTGTGCCGTGCCGGCGGTTGCAACATTAATAAATACCCCCTTTTTAAATGTAGTAAATCATATTTATTCCCTGGAATTATTTAAACCAATTGTTAAAGGTTGCATTTTGCCATGCAATTGCTTACCTGCGTATCAATTTATCATGAACCTGTGCTCCTCGGTCTCAATTTCTTCGCCTGTAGTCTCTAGAATATATCCTTCACCCTTTGTCTGCAGACAATAACGTCCTAAACCTGATCTTGCGGTTTCACAGACATTTCCATGTACCAATGCAGACAGTATTCCCGATAGAATGGAAACCTACTCACACTCAACTACCAATAAAATGCGAATACACTTTTGTACCCCTCACCTAAAATATTGCCTGCAATCAACCACCCAGGGATACAAATTTTTTTTTTTACAGCACCAGGTATAATTTTTAAAGTCACAAATTATGATTTTGGTACTGTATCGGAAACCTTTTATAATGACAAATAAAGGCGATGCCTCAGAAACAAGCATATTTGTTCACGTGATCGGTGTACCAGATTGTACTGATTGAGGCAGGAACTTTAACAAAGCGCTAGCGCACAAGCAGCTTTTAACAAGTCATCACATCGAGGAACGGCGCTTTATAATTTAGCAACACTTAACAGAAAGGAGAATTGCACAAAGCCTTTCGTGAAAATAATAAATGTGAAAAATACTGATCGATGTCCAGGTTTTAGACAAAATTAGTCTAACTGATATACATACATACAAACCTATACACACAAATATGTGTATATGCCATATATTTATATACATATATATGATATTTTCTGAAAAGTCAGAAATGTCGTGCACTTTACCTACTTACATAAAAGATGATCTGTATGACCCGTTAAAATAATATTAAAAAAATGAAAGAAAATAAGCTTATTCCTTTTCAAGCTGCTTATTAACGGTCTGTTTTGAGATAAATACGACGTGTTGCTTTTTCTTTTTCTTATTTTTTTTTCTTTCTAATTTCTTCTGGCACTCTTTTCACAGGATTGAAAACAGAAAACGAAGATTTACTACAAGAATCTATGAAGACGCATAAGCTTCAGTTTTTTTTCCTCGTTATCTACGCACTGGATATGTCTCTTGCTAAAGCACGATATTTATAATATCAATACAGGCAATATTCGAAACCTTTAAAGTGATTACTGCCCTAGACTTTCTTATTTTGAACAATTTAAATCTGATATAACTGAATGGGAAATTATATGAATGCAAAACTGTTGGCAATGCATTCTAGAGTGCGATTTCAGTTCGGACATTAATTTTAACATGAATGAAAATATTTTGCCGAGAACTAAGGGTAAATTATGAGTGTTAAATTCATTTTTACAGTGTCAAAGGATACCTTAAAAGTAGTATATAAGGGAAAAATTGACCCATATATACACTTATAGTGCTAATTTAACACGGGCGATTTTACGGTTAGGTTTCATAATTTGTAAACCAACTAAACTTTCGCGGCCGCACTGGTATTTTGCTAAATGATGTACAATAAACCAGTGCGAATAAGAAAGCATTTTTTTTTTTACCTTTTTCTGTAATTAAAATGGTTATCGATACTTGTGTGATGCAAAGTGTATTGTACATTGAGTGTTTATGAAGTTCTAAATTTGCAAATCCGATTAAAAAATAAATTCCTCATGCAAAACAGTTAAAGCAACTGCACCTCAGAGCACATGCTTTCCACGATGTAGGTATTGGTCATAAATAAAGCAGCAATTTATTTACAATGATCATATCCATTTCAAATAGAATGTCTTCCGGTGGTGACCTGCATCTGAGTGCATTTCTTAGACCATAACAAAATTTAAAAAACAAAAAAAAAGAGGAAAAAATCGAAAAATGATAGCTGAAAGTGACAATTTCATCCACCATAGGAGGAACGGAGAAAAAATCAGCTCAGAAGAAAATGAAACTTGTCTTTCCAATCGCAGCATATGGTCATAGGGCAATAAAACTGAAAGATTTACAGTCTTCGCCCGGCCCCCAGCAGCCTAACACCCTTTCAAGGATTGCATCGGATGATTTATAACTGTACTACTAGAGTCCATGCCTTCCCTTTAGAATAATATAAACGCCGTTTTAAATAAAAATATAATTAATTTGGCTTAACTTATATTGTGCGCGTTTCTTATTTTTCTAAGTGATAGCAATTCTTTTTTTGAATAACGGGCATCCAACACACTATTTATTCAGATAGATAGATAGATAGATAGATAGATAGATAGATAGATAGATAGATAGATAGATAGATAGATAGATAGATATTATTTCCATAGTGTCGTTTTCTGTTAGCTCCGCATATTTTTCCCCACACATTTTGAGAGCGCGATATCACTCTCGCGCAAATCCGAAGTCACCGTCACAATAACAGATTTTGTTTTCTAAGTAATTGATGCATAATTCATAGCACAGCAAACTTTGCTCTTGGCCTTCATACAAAACGGGGAGAGACTGCTTTTAACACTTCAAATAATAAATTACGACAGAATTTCATCTGTCTTCAACCTGCCAAATTTGCGTCGTAAGCTTATCCTTAAATTGTTAGGAGGGGAAGCACACTTGTATTAGTATCAGGAAAGACTTAAGGCTAACACTAGCATTCTAGGTATGCTGCGCTGGGATTCAGTGACTGTTTTAGATGCAGACGCTACAAATAAGGTGCATTTAAATCAAATCAAGATTTATTATATTTATTTTTCTGCACCAAAGACAGCAATTCGGCATCTTTCAAATTTCTGAGGCCCTTCTGCACATCTAACAAACCTCTATTGTGTACCGCTGCACTGATTTCTTTGAAAAAAAAAAGCGCACTGCAGAATATTCTAAGATATAAAGGTGATAAGCTACGATCTTGTGTTACTGCCTTGTCTTCGTGCCAAACTGTTGAGTATTTGAATTTTTGTTACTCTTCAATTATCATTACTAACGGTATAGTTTAAGCGGTAGCAGCTGCAGCTGCACTGAAAGTAATTCTTACAAGGGTCTCAGAAATAAAGGTCATTACACAGCTAACCCATCAGACTGCCAAATGGAAACACGGAGCAAGAACCAAAGGGCGCTATTTATCTGACATGTGACAGTTTAGCTCATTTAACACGTTACCCAAAATGAAACTTAAATGTTTACCTACCAAGCCTCCATTTGTTCAGATGCTATACAAAAGAGCTGGTTAGTGTAGCGTAGGATACCGGACGGTTAGTATATTATATTCTTGGGATCTCTTCAGTTTTCAAGGCTGATAAAGTCCTTTGCTTGGCCGATTAATGACGATGTCGTGTTTCTAGGGGACGTGCTGCATTAATTATTTAGTAAACCACGTGGTCAAATCAAGTAAAAAAGCCATTCTTATGGTCTCCTGCTTAAATCTTCGCATTCGAGCTGCATACTTTGAGTAGATATTAAACTGCTGTCTCGCAGAAGACAGGGGGTGTTGTATGAGCTGCTGAGAATCAAATATGGCCGATTTTTGGACTACAATGAATCTGCCATTAAACCTCACTACTGCTCACTGTCGTAGCTCTCCTGGTAGACTATACGCTTGCTCGCATTCGTATCAAGCTACATTAATAGTAACAGGAGCACTGTCACTACCACAGCAACAATAGCAATACTACTACTACATCAACGAGTAATAAAAAAATAATACAAAATATCAACAACAACAACAATACCACTACTGCCACTACAACTAATAAACAATTATACTATTACAAAAAAAAACACTGTATTTGTGTTCATTTACATGAATCCCTATTTGATGAATTAGCATTTTCTTAAACTACAAATTGCTAATGAACGTGGGCAGATAGATAGATAGATAGATAGATAGATAGATAGATAGATAGATAGATAGATAGATAGATAGATAGATAGATAGATAGATATCCTGGGCAATTCACCTGCATGATCTGTATTATTTCCACAACCAGATAGCTAAGTAGGTGGTCTTGAGTGGATTACCAGGAGCATGCGTGTCGTAAGTGCGTGAGGACAGAAGAGAGGCAGAGTGAGAAAGGGAGGAAACCAACTACATTGCATAGCTTTACAATTTACGCGTCCTTTACGAGTGAATTTGGACCAGATTATTGGTAATTTACAGGCTTCGTCTCACTTATCATGAAAAGATTATTGAAAGGTAAAAGAATCTCGTAAATACAACCTGCAGTTCTCCCTTCTGAACTGCAAGTGTGGGGGCGCTAGTCCAAGTATGAACCACAGCACTGGCCTACACTGTTCTGTCCGGATCTCCAGACAGCAATTTACATTGAATTTAACTGATTTGAATGTGTGTTTTTATTTACAGGTGTGGCTTGCTGTCTCAAGGTTTATTATGGGTTTATTTTTTACCTCCTTTTAGAATGATATATATTTTTATATTTTATTCTGATTGATCTTTGTATTTTTTGTGTTATCCATTGCATCAATGCTATACCAACACTATAGTACACATTAGTGTACCAAGCCAATAAAGTGAATTTTGATTCTGCCTCTGAATAAAAATATATAAACACACACACACTCACATTGGAGATTCATGCATCATTTATCTCAGTATTACTCTTCTCTTTAAGCACACAAACCAAACCTGCTTGACAAATTGCAGAATTGGCTTCCTTCCACCAAAGAATTTTGTGTATAGGTGTGAATAAAACAAGTGCAGTCAGTTAAATATCCAAGAGTTTTATTATGCTGAAAAGTAAATGTGTGCCACGTTGTGTAAAGACGAGCTTTTACAACATCAGTTGTTCTATTACTTTGCAATTATATGAAAAAAAGCTTTAATTTGATTTTAAAAAAAATAACGTGTTAAGGGGCTGTTAATGTCTCAAACCGGTTTTCAGTTAATTTATAATTGTATCTTTTTTATTGAGAAAAAATCCTTGGAGTTACAGAACACCCACATTTCTGATACATGTACGTGTAAATTTAAGACATGAAGATGCTGTTCTGTTATTTTACAATAATATGACAGAAGGGTTTTATATGGCTAAAAAATAAAGTTACACTACTTTGAGTAAAGAGGGCTTCTAAAACTTGAAGCAGTTGTTCTGTTACTTTATGACAATTTGACAAAAGTGTTTTATATTGCTAAAAAAATAAAGCTGCACTATATGTGTAAAGAGGGGCTTTTAATACGTTGATCTGTTGTTCTGTTAATTTGCAGTCACGCGATGAAAGAGTTTTAAATGTCTAAAAAGTAAAGTTACACTGTGCTGTGCAAAATGAGGGCTTTCGATACATTGAGCTGTTATTCTGTTACTTTGCAATTGTGTGATACAAATACAGTCATACCACATTGTGTATAGAGGGACTTTCAAAGTATCAAATAATTATTCCATAACTTTACAAGTGCATCATTTTATTGAGAAACGTACTTGCTAGAATTTACAGAAAGCTCAAATTTCTGATCCTGTGTATGTCATTAAAAGTGCGCATGTGTGCCATAATTTAAAGCATCAGACTGTTGTTGTATATTACTTTGCAATTATATGAAAAAAAAGTGTTTGAAATTATTAAAAAATGAACTTTTACCACATTGTGCAAAGAGGGGCTCGCAATGCACCAAGCAGTCATTCTGCTGTTTTGCAATAATACCTTCGAATTCAGGAAAATGCTTGCTGGAAGTTACAAACTACCCCCTGCCATTTAAACTGCAATAATTAGCGGTGCACGTAATCGTTTTCAGATTTTATTGTTTCACAGTTTTAGCACAATATAGACCTGTGATGGTCAAAAATAAAATGATAGTATTTTAACGTAAATGACACCGGTTTTAATACAGGTTTTAAATATACGTTTAGTTTAAACGTCACGAAGCACTATAAACACTTCGCTTCAAATTCCGGGTGGTGTGTATCCTAAAACAGACTGAACACTACACAGTAAACATAACGTAAGTCCTAAAGTATGGGGGGGCTTGTAGCGCTTCTTTAAAGTGCAAAACGTAACGTATATTCATTCACTGTATTGACTGTTATTGATGCATTATAGCTTAATTTTAAATGTTATAGTGCATCTGAACCTAATGCATATCCAACCTAGTGACTGATATTGATGCATTTTTACATCATTTTAAATTTCATAGTGCATGCAGTGCTAACCAAAATGCATATAGACTGTAGTACTAGGGTGTTGTACCGTGTTAGCCATTATGAATGTAGTGAGAAGGCAAGGAAAATTACCCCTTTTATTGGCTAACTGAAAAGATTACAATATGCAAGCTTTCGAGGAAACTCAGGCCCCTTCTTCAGGAAAGATGTATATTGAATCATTTTTACATTACACTTTGTGCTGTGCAAACTTCAATTTTAACACTGAAATGTTTATTGCGCTTCCTTAAGGTATTTATTCAACCTACTGACTGATATCGGGGCCTTTTAACATTATAAATTGATTGTAAATATAGTTTCAGGAAAACTACCTCCAACCCCCCCCCCCCCCCCCCCCCCCCCCCCACCACCACCAAAAAAAATGGACACATTCAAACCTCTCACGTCATTTTGGGATTATACTTATTTTCCTCAGGCGGTAACCATTTAAAACGGATTAAATCTTATATTTTCAAATGTCGTCCGTCTCTCTTCTTCTCTCCGCTGCCCTCCGCCACACTAACACACCATTCCGTCCCCTAGTCGTAGACAGGGAAATTTAATTCCATAACCGTCGGACAATATTTTCTCATTGTCCACTAATCCTTTCTTATAATTTGATAATGATCAGAAACATTTTCAAAGTTGTATTTTTAAGTGCTGTGTTGGGATATTGGGGGCTATAGGCGACCACAAACAGCCAGACATTGTCCAAACCTGTGTTGTGTTTACACCAAATGATTGTTTTCTGTTACATCCTGACATTGCTGGAGACAGAAAATGACTTAAAATCTCGAACTTTCGCCGCGCAAGTGTTAAAATGTAAAAGCTAAGTCTTCGCGTAAATGAATACCAATCTGTACTGTTTACCCCAAAAAGAGAGAGAGAGAGAGAAAAGAGAGAAGAGAGGCAGAGATCCACAGTACAGTCCATATGTCAAAGAAACTCATTTACTAAAGCTGATTGTGAGTTCTGCCTCAAACAGAAAAGGCGAAGGGTATGGAAGGGTCCATCAGGTCAAGGGTTTATAGGTCAGTCCTCCCGGCTGAAATACAGCTAATCGAATAGAAAATTTGTCCTCTGGATGAACCTGTTTCTGTTACAGAGCCGAACTTCAGTAAAAATACCTTTTCATCTGCTCAACGTGAAGCACCAAGAAGAAAATATCTCTGCTATGCGTGAATTCCTCGCTTTTTGTCGCAGAGAACAATGATGCGAAACATCGTGGAATATTAATCGTTAATAGAATGACGTTAATATTCTATTTCAGTTCAACCACCGTCTTCTGAAAGGAAAAAAAGTCTCTTTTAAAGAGACAAAGAACTCTAACTCGGCCTGTTAGCATTACTATTTTTTATTTATTTTATTTTTTTTTTCTATTTTCAAAATAGCCTCTTACCAATTGGTATCTATCAAAAATAGCTAAAGATATTGCGTTATTTAAATATACTGTAATGCAAAAGTTTCTGTTATTTGACACAGTGACGCTTAGGAACAAACTAACAGCATTTGAGCATGTATCTTATATGTATATTCGGAATTCATATTTTCTTTTTCATGCTCAGACGCCTCTGCTCACAGACACTCACAGACACACACAGACACACAACTAAACACACACGACTATTCTTAAAAAAATAAAATTTTAATTCAAATACGTAACAGAAGTTTCTAAAGCACAAACCCACATGTTTCCAAACCACACTCTCAAAGAGCGGCGTGTAACCAATTTAAAATGTATATAAAGTCAAAACATGCCAGATCGTGATTTACAAGCAAGTTACGCAATTCACAAGTCAGTGAGAAATGTCTCGGAAGTTTTGCAGCTCTAAATAAGCAAATGATGTTGAGAGTGTTAGGACATCCAAGTCTATGGCTTTCAGAATATAAATAAAGCAAAACAACGCGCTTTTCTTTCTTTCTTTCTTTCTTTCTTTCTTTCTTTCTTTCTTTCTTTCTTTCTTTCTTTCTTTCTTTCTTTCTTAACAAAATAATTAATTTCATTCGAATTTGGCAACTCCTTTTGGCTTTCAGGTTGTAAACAAACAAAAAGACTTTCTTTCTTTCTTTCTTTCTTTCTTTCTTTCTTTCTTTCTTTCTTTCTCAAAATATTTTGACTGAATCAGGTAACTCCTCTTGAATCACCACAAACGGATTCAATTGCATACAATTTCATGTAAAATAATAAATTTCAACACGTTTAAAATCTACATTACAAACGCCCACTCAAAATATTCGCTTACAAAATACATTCGGAAATCTTGCATTTATGGTTTTCATGTGCATTATTTACTTTTATTATTTAAAATTATATACAACAGTTTTGGTTCTTTTTATTATTATTTTTTTTATCTGCGCAAATGGATCACAAAACACAATCCATTTAATAAAGCAGCACAATAAACATCACAAAAATGTAAAAAATAAAATAAAATACTGGAAGTAACAGGCCGGTATCCCATACCTGTTTAAAATCCGAAGCAGATTTTGTAACCAGAATTGTACAGAACATGTTACGGAAGATAGAAGCAGCACAGGACCCTTCTTTTTTATAAAATTATGACCTGTCAAATTGTCCAATACAATATAATATGGTTTCTAGCATACACACGGTACCTCGGTGAAGTAAATCTTCTTTCAAATCTTCTGCACCATTTTCACCAAAACTCTCGTTGAAAAGGGTAACAGCTCTCGAGAAAGTCCAGTCTCCCCAGTTCTTTTTCTTCTGAACCGTTATTTCTTGTATTATTCTATTTGTATGCTGCCGTGTAACGCCATCGTTACAGAAATGATAGAAAACAAAATAAAATGGTATCATGTCTCTGGAACATGCATTTTCTGCTAGAGAATTGTCTTTATATTTACAGAGTACAGAAAAAAAAAAGAAACAATGATGTCCGGCTTATAAAGTCGTGATATCAGTCTGGTTGTCCTTTGCAAGAGTCTGTAAGTTCTGGCTCGAAATACTGGAGGATCTGCCTTTTGTGTTAGGAAGTTTGTGGTCTTTTTTCCATTTCATTCTTCTGTTTTGAAACCAAATTTTGATTTGTCGTTCAGAAAGACACAGAGTGTGTGCGATTTCAATTCGGCGCCTCCGAGTGAGATACCTGTTAAAATGAAATTCCTTTTCCAGTTCCAGAACCTGCTGCCTTGTGTATGCAGTTCGTGATCGCTTGGGTTCGCCTCCGTTGTAGTTTGTATTCACTGAAGCAAATAGAAAACTCCTGTTAGACCCCCGCCATTTATTGAGAATACAAATAAATAAACAAAATAGATTTTAAGAAGTACTTACAAATAATAATAATAATAATAATAATAATAATAATAATAATAATAAAATTAAACTGTTCTGGATTAATGTTACTATTTAATCACTATAATTGAGGTAACTCAACTTCACAAAACAGTAGCAGAGCTAAAGAGATCATGCCATAATGGAATTTTCAATTGTAAAGAGAGTCGTCCACATGGCTAGCGGCCTATTTCCTAAGCAATAAAAATTTATGATGGGTGTAATTGGCGGTCCCTTCAAAAGCTGCTATAAATATTTCACTGGATGACTCCAAAAGAAAAAAAGAAAAAGAAAAAAAAATGACAGGAGTAACCAAAAGGGGAGAGACTTAAAAGGAAAGAAAAAAAATGAATATATATAAGGCTTACCCGTGGTGCAATGGACCTTCTTCATCCAGGGGTAAACTATTGCTGGTTGTTTGGCTGGTATCCCGTTCAGATTCTTGGCGTTTTGTTGTAGGTTGCAGGAGCGTTGATTGGGAATTTGAACCGGTGGGCGCAGCTCAGACTGAGCTGTGAATTGGCTCTGTATGCTGGGCTGTTCCTGCACATGACCCCGCGGCTGCACTGTCGAGCCCTGATCAGTGTTACAGCCAAAGGACTGCTCGTAGTTTGACCGTGAATAGATCCCTGGATGCTGAAAATCAGTGTCCTGCGATGGACTATAATATTGCGAGCCTTGCTCAGGTATATAGCTGTTCTGTGAGTATTCCTCACAGGGAGGAAATTTGGGATCCACATACTTGGAGTTCACCATATACGAACTCATGGCCATTAATTTCTGAAGGTAGAAAATACTAATTTTTCTCGAGTTGTCTTTTTCTCCTTCCATAAAGCCCTCCTACTTGCTGTCAACTGAATAAAGTTAGACACCATGTGACTGAATTAGCCAATGAAGAAGAAGGGAGTCTATTAGCGCATAAGTATACAGCTTGTAGCAATTTTCACAAACTTCACTAAATATTTCGATTACGCATGATAAAATGATATGCCTTATAGAAAAAAAAAGAAAAAATTCATTTTCATTTCCAAAAAGACACCGTGGAAGGCATTGACTCATCACCTATTGCAATAATTAGCTCCCTTCTGTAATTAAATCTTAGCCATCAATGTGTTCTTCACACTCAAGTCAAGAACGTGTACGCACAGATAATAAATTAAATAATTTATTGAAGGCGCTGAACTAAAATATTTATTTCAAGAATGCTAATAAAGTTTGGCTACAATGCTCTCATAGCAACAAAAAGAACTAAAAGATCCATGGCAGACGCAAGTGGTGAATAAAGGATGACCACTATTGATGGGCATCGTCTTTGTTATGAAGGGGTCATCCAAAAGTTACCAGAATCTCATCATCTCATTTCACTGAGCACAAACAAGAAGACGAGCAATTAAAATCAGGAATGGAAGTCTTAATATGGGGGCTACGCCAGTCTTAAAACAACAACAACCATAATAATAATAATAATAATAATAATAATAATAATTCAATGTTATTTGCAAGACTTTAATTAGAAAATGATGTTGAAAATGTGGGGGATGCTGAAGAAAAGTAACAGCGTCTATTTGGCAGTAAATGGATTCAAATTTAATTAGAATATAGTGGACAGAATTCAGTAAAAACTCAGATAAGATGATCTATTACATGGTACTGCAATATGTATGAAAAGGGCAAAACAATTGAATAACTGAACCTGTGCTTTCAATATTGCGGTGTCGTCATCTGTGGTGAAACAGGCGTTTATTCCCAAATTATGTTAAGAATTGCTGATCATATTTTGAAAATGAAGATGAGCTAAACATAAGAAACAAGGATGCAAGAGGTTATGGCTGAATGTATTGATTTATGGGGACGATGATGATACTGTTTCTAATACCATTACTTATAATAATAAAAATTCACATCAACATTTACAGTGTTAAATTGACACTTAATGTGTCTATAAGTGCACACTTTCCATATGTGTGGGTATTTTTAGGGTTTCTTTTACACTTTAAGTCAGTCAGTTTTTGTTATTTACTATTACTGTTGATAATACTAATAAGAATGCTACTTATGCTGTTAAAATTATTTATAATATGAAAAAGCATTACTACTACTAATACAATAATACTACTATTATGACTACCACTACCATTACTATTATTAGTAATATGAATAAAACACTATTACTAATGCTGCAACTACTATAATAAATGATTATTATAATAAAAATACTACTCTTATTATTATTAACATTGATTTTATTAATAAAAATCTTAATTTGCCACTACTACTAATAATAATATTAAAAACAGCAAACTAATATAAGAAGAAGAATGAGTAATGATAATATGTTTATTATTATTATTATTATTATTATTGTTGTTATTATTACTTACTTATTTACTTGCTTACTTACTTTCTTTCTTACATACTTACTACTGTAAATCCCTATCTGTGTTACGTTCTGTTCAAAGTTATATTGTTGCCACTTTGCTGTTGTTAATATTAAGCCACAGCAGACTCGAAGCTAAACTGAGTTAAACTGTTACTACTGCTGTTATTTTTATTGTGGTGGCAGTTTATGCCACCATAAACTTATAATTGCAGAATTTACAGTAACCAATTTATCACCAACAGTGCCTCCAAAATTATTTTAAGAACAAAATACATTACTCGGTCGAGGATAACCTAATAAACGAGAAAATTTGTAGCCCAGTTAAAATATGTCATTGTATTACACCTACAATATCAAAAAGGAGCCCCGATTGCAAAGCATTTTGGAAGTACAACACAAAGGTTTTATTTATTTATTTTTATTTTCTTTATAGTGTCGCGGGATCTTTTTTTTATTTATTTTTTATTTTTTCCTTTATTTACATGAAGTATTTGCGTCGACCATATACTCCCCTAGAATCGAATCTGTGACTGTGATAATATCACACAAATTCGGTTCTACAGGGTATATATAGACGACGTGATAAATTCGATTTAAACCCTCACGGTTAGCCAGGTGTCCTATGTTGTTGCTTCCTTATTAATATGTTAACATTATCTCTCATAATTGTCGACAAGTATATAAATCCTGATAAGCCCTGCTTGTTTTTATACTTGCAGAAAACTTACAATACGAACACGTTCCAAGTTTATCTCAGTTTCCTGATTGACAGTTCACGTGAAATTGAATCCTAGAAAAAACTATTATTATTGTTAATGCAGACTATTAAAAAGAAGCCGAAACCAACGAAAGCAAACATAATACATGAACAACATCACAGAGATGGCTAACGGCCTCATGAGGGGAGGTTCCCTTTTACTATTTTGGATGTTGAAATAATTTCTTAATTGCTTAATCTTTATACTATACATCTTCACAATAATAATAATAATAATAATAGTAATAATAATAATAATAATAATATCAGCGGTGCTTCGTAGACTGAAAAAAAACACGGTATTATATAAATTGTTTCGTAACGGCAAAACCTCTGCCTAACAATAAATGAAGATATTAAACAAACTGTATATATTTTAATGATTTAACGGCACCGAAGAACAATGAGGCAGTATAATAATAAGTCAGCGTATCAACTCTCTTATGTTGGCTATAGTCCAGTTATATTTAAGACCGAGGTTAAAGGGCATGAGGTCATACTAAATCATTTACAAACATATCACAACGTTTCATTATTTTCTTCAGCCTCGACAGCCGCACATTAAGAGTACAAAAGTTCATGAATTCTGCCTGACCCGTCCGATAACAGACCTCACTGGTCAGCCTGGCCTTGCAATGAATGCGTACTTAGAAAAGAAACATTTTAGAATAACGAAATTTTCTAAACTATTTATATTCAGCTATATTTTATTTTTTATCATTATTATATGAACTACTGTACTGTACTTGCATGGTTTACGTTTTGAAAGCAGTTTCTCACATTCGATATTTTTGCATTAAAAGAAGCACTATTTTTTGACAGAAACAAAAAGAAAACCAATAACTTCACCAACCTAGTAAATCACTTCAAACCAGTGAGTTACAGTAATGAACGAAATTTTTAAAAATGCCATGTTTTGTCTTAAAAATATAGATATGCTATATTAAGTATAAATATAAATTCAAAGTCTTCGTCAAATAATCAGTATACCAGTATCTGTGATTCTGTTTTTTCTATACATGGATATACAGCTGTAAAAGGCACTTTATAAAAGAGACCTAGATATGAAGGGCACTAGATAGATAGATAGATAGATAGATAGATAGATAGATAGATAGATAGATAGATAGATAGATAGATAGATAGATTCCCGTTCATGATATAAAATATTAAGTAGATTAACGGCTGATGTGTTCCGTGAAACCTATTCTTAATTTTTTGTATATATTTCCTGCAATTTTCTGTGCCAAAAATATATTGTGAATGACTGACATCATATACTGTGAAATTGTAACTGGAAGAATGGGCAGTTCTAATCACTTTTCACTTAGCAAATATCCACACTTTGTTAAATTACTTACATATAATTCTTGTTATATGTCTATTTGTGTCCTTTTTGTATACTTTAGTTTGTAGTCATTTTTGTTTTATGTATATTTGTACCTTTTTAGTTTTCTCCTGTAACTCTGTAATCCTAATAATAAAGTATCTATCTATCTATCTATCTATCTATCTATCTATCTATCTATCTATCTATCTATCTATCTATCTATCTATCTATCTATCTATCTAAATAAATAAATAAATAAATAAATAAATACAAAATAAGATAATAAATAAAATATATCTATCTATTTATCTATCTCTATATTTATCTCAATAAATAAATACATTAGTGAATAAATAAATAAATAAGATATATCTATCTATCTATCTATCTATCTAATTTATTCATTTGTTTATTTCTCTTACTTTGTCTCATTTGTTCACATATGTGTTTATGTATTTTTTTGTTTGTTTGTTTAGATAGATAGATAGATAGATAGATAGATAGATAGATAGATAGATAGATAGATAGATAGATAGATAGATAGATAGATAGATAGTCGACGGCAGAGAAAGAGAAATTAAATGTAGTTAGATTGTAAAAATATATATTTTTTAAATCTGGTTTAAGAAATACAAACCATATGATTTCACAAATTTTGTATTATTCTTTTAAACATTACGTGAAATTCCGAAATCAGAAGATGGAACTAGTTGAATGAAAGGTAAAATTTAACTCCTTTGTTCGTCCGCGCTGCTCTTTGGCTTTGACCCGTCTGAACAAGTCGTGCAATAAGGTGAAATGCAGGTCACCACGTCTAATAAATATGAAAATGCGAACGTCCAACTGCGGGGCTTTTTTTGTTTCCACTTCACTCACATTTTTGCCCTTTATTTGAACTGTAAGACCAGTTTACTTTTTTATCTTTTTTGTACATAAAGAGGGGACGAAAATTGAGTTTAGTTTTTATTTATGAAATGGTAACATTTATGTAAAAGCCTATAGGTTTAACTGGATCTATCTATCTATCTATCTATCTATCTATCTATCTATCTATCTATCTATCTATCTATCTATCTATCTAATGTCACTGATTATAATAAAGACCAAATATATTCTTCCATTATTGTGATGTGTCAATCGGAAAAGTGAAAGGTACAAAAATAAATCCTGAAAACTTCAGTAGACTAGAATGATTTGTAAATTCAAAACCGCCCAGTTCTCTGCAAATTGTGCAAGATAAAAATCGCCATATTGCACAGTTGTGTAACATAATATATGCTCAGCATAAGGGAAAGTGTGAATATGAAAATACGTCATGTTCTCCAGTGTAACCCCCCCCCCCCCCCCCCTTTAACAATCGAAAAAATGGAATGTCAACATTGTACCACCGACCTTAAATAAGATATGAAATGTGAATATATTTGCAATTACACGAATCTAATTATGTTACATAAACTTGTATGTAAAGTCATGAACTTCACTGGGTGGCGCTAAAGGAAAACAGCGATATTTTACAATATTATAGTTCTTATTTACTTTGTGATTAATAAGATGAATAGGACATTAAAATCATTTAGATTTTAGAACACCTTTCTGTGATCTGAATTATACGTTTTAAATTGATCAAAATGAGGAAAACACAAACAGGTTGGAATAGTTCAATGTGCAGGCATTAGGCTAACATTTCCTTCTAATAAAAAAAAAAAAAATAATAAAATAAAGCTTGTTTTATACTTATCTTCGACAAAATTGACGTAGCTGATGCATTCACTTTACTTTTAAAAGATGTATTTCTCTATAAGGTTATATTTTAAAGGATGCGTTGAATTTGCGGGTTCTTCTGTGATTATACGTTGAAGTTAAATCCGGGTTTTGCTTATTAGTGCATGGAGTAGAAAATGTCAAAAACAGAGGTAACAAACCAAGGGAAAATCAAATGCTAACATAAAGGTAACATGCTGAAATAGGAACTGTAGTATACAAAAATTGAAGATTATTTTTGTATTTATCAGGAAAATTGCTAATTTATAAATTTTACTTCACATATAGTCAGCCTAGAAGTTATAAAATTGTAAATTATTAAAACATCCCCTTCTCCACGAAAAAAAATAATAATTCAACACAACATAAGCACATGATTTTCCCAGACTGTCATATCCATCACGGATGCGCTTATTTCGTTTGGTAATTGGCCCAATCAAAAAAGGAGACACACGTGCACCTCTAAAATCTGGTGAATAGCGCAATTTGTTCTCATTACCAAACGGTATCCAAAATTTCAGCACAGAAGCAAATCTCTTACTGTGTAGTATACTTTTTCAAGCAGCATCACTGCTCCATAGTTATGGTTCAATTCATTACTAAACTGTGCTATCCGTACAACCACAGCGACCAAAAGAAACACCCGGTTCCTCTTCATCTACTAACCCTGTCCCAATCTCGCTTTCCATCATAGATACACACGCGTAGTTATGTATGAAGCAACTTACTTTGAATGTGGATGAGATCGAGGAGCTTACGGAGACGCACAGCCATGATGTAGCTTACAAAATGAGATACCTTCTATTTTCTATGATCCCTCCGAAATGCGAAACCATCTGCACTTGTGTGCTAATATACAATGTGAATTATATTTTGGCTTGTCAACTCCCTGGCCATAAAACAAAGTTTAATGGAATCACGTGCTTCTCTGCAGCCATTCATTGCGCGGCCCCATAGTACCATAAATAACCTTTAAACTTGAAAACTTGCTCGGTAATGATGGTTGAATTGACATGCCTGTAGTAGCATTTCAACTGAATGCATAATCCCACCATTAGCGGGAGAAAGAAGCAGTGAATATATCTGTTATAGGTTTGGTGTTTATGCATATCTATTTACTGATAAAAAAAATACATTAAAATTACTAGTACAATTTAAAAAAAAAAACAAAACGCAGTCATGTTGAAAAGACATCGCGCAAATGACTTCTACTGTGACATGTGTGGGAGAAAAAAAGTTTCCGGTCTTTTAATGATAAAAGCTTTTGTAGTCCTCCATGTGTGAAGGACTTTTAGATCATGTTAATTTATAGCCTTCAGGACCTGCAAGTTTTAAAGTAATAAAACCATAAAATCCAACTCCGTGAAAAACAGGCGGGGATTTGAGAACAAACAAGTGAAAAAATCGTCGAGCTGTAAATGGAAAGACAAAAGCTATCAGCGTCACTTGAAGAAAGTGCGGCGTTTGGGTGTCTTTACATAAATATGAGGAGGGGACCGACGTGCAATTAGAAAAGGAGAAAAGGGCATCAGTGTGCTGGGGAAATGTACAGAAAGTTCTTAAACATCAAAGTATATTTGTTTGTTTTTTTCAGGAGAGTCAAAAACAAAAGTAAATTGTTCTTTGAACTAGTGTAATAATAAAACAAATCATTTTAATCAAATACAATCATTAGAGCAAAAGCAAAAACGAAACTTCTATATTATCGGCTGCCGGTAATTTCCTTTAGGGATTCTGGAAGCGTTTAAATTTTGGAAGAAAATGTGTTTTCTTCAATACGTGGACCTACTAAAAATATATGGAAAGCTACAGGGCTTGCATTTGATAAAAAATTACAACTCAGGCTCATAAACCCGAATTATTTTTTTTTTTTTTGCATATTGTTTCAGTACTGGGAAGAGCAATACCATTATAATAGTAAATAAGTCGGAGACCAACATGTGCAGAAACTCTTGTGCTACCATCCCACCCATCAAGGACCGCCCCAAAGATCGTTGTCTTCATATTACGTAAGCACACGTATGATAGGCGGGTGAATAGGTGGATACGAAAAGCAGTAATTAGATAGATAGATAGATAGATAGATAGATAGATAGATAGATAGATAGATAGATAGATAGATAGATAGATAGATAGATAGATAGATAGATAGATTTTTAGCATTGAGTACTGCTGCTACCGTGCAATGAAAGAGTCGAACGCACACGAAAACAATCAAAAAACATTTGTGTCTGTGTGTACATAAATGTAATATATTTATGTATTTCCAGTATATGTATGTTTTCCTTTAGTATGATTATTTGTATTGTCTTATACATAAACATGCAATATTCATTAATGTGTCACACATCTTTAATTTCGTCCTTAAAATTAAAATAAACATCTCAAAATTATTTAAAGCAGAATAATTTTTGCTTGTGCAATTAGATAGATAGATAGATAGATAGATAGATAGATAGATAGATAGATAGATAGACAGATAGATAGATATCCAACTGTGCATTAATGTTTACATCTTACAGCAGGAATCAGCAGTGGATGAGGAGTCAGTCCATTAAAAACACATACAGTTGCACTTAGACAATTTAGAGTAGACAGCTGAGCTAATATGCCACCTTACGGGAACTGAAAGAAAAACACACATGCGGACAATGGAAGAACAAACAAACTCTGCACAAATTGTGGAGAGGCAGACATTCACACCTGTAACTTTTTTACTGCAATGGTGCAGAATACAAAATGTGCCATAAATAAGTACAATTGTTCATATAGAGTCATGAAATCTATCTATCTATCTATCTATCTATCTATCTATCTATCTATCTATCTATCTATCTATCTATCTATCTATGAAGAAAGAAGAACGGAGGATTTTGTTTACTTTTTTCTTTTTTTCATTTAACACTTGATATTTGAACACGTTTTTGTTGGATATGTTATTTTTACGTAAATATATGATCCTTTAAAGACTGATTAAAAATGAAAGTATCTATCTATCTATCTATCTATCTATCTATCTATCTATCTATCTATCTATCTATCTATCTATCTATCTATCTATCTATCTATCTATCTACGATTTTTTTCTTTCTTTCGAATCAGATCAGTCATCTGCAGTGAAAATAAAGAATAAGATGTAATCAATGTGTTCAATTATGAGTTATACCACATTATTATGGCTGAAATTGGCACTGTCACAACAATGATTTTTTTTCATGTTATTAATCAGATTTCATTCTACAATGCACGTATAAAGAGTGCGGCATTTTTAAGAAGAAATATCCGTCGAGTGTCGCATTGGAGTAAATGAAATATAAGGTCACGTGATCCAGCTATCTGACGTAAATCTCCTTGAATGTCCTCTGCAGTAGGTGACCGAGAGCGCTGAATGCCCGTTTATGGGATGCTTGTCCAACAGCGCCGTCTCCTGGATATCCACTAAATGTGTGTTTGTGTTTTTTTTCTCAAGATGTGATTTTAAATTTCGCTAAACCAAAAAATATCTTTAGCAGCAGGGATCTGGCTTGCATTTCAGTAAGCTGGTATTCATCAGTGTTTAATCGTTTCACACACTGTGAAGAGAGAAAGCAAACGTATAATAAACAGTGAGGCGGTGGTCTGATTATCCGGAGCTGAGTAATTTGTTTCGTTGTGATTACCAACGTTAAAATTAAGGTGCCAAAGTGGTTCTTCAGAACGATGCTGTAGGAAAATAAATCCAGTAAATATATTCGTACGCCGAGAGATAGAAAAGGCACAAACAAGCTTGTCAGACATGAGACTAAAGACAGTACATTATAGACTGAAACCTAAAATTAGGCAGACTTCAAAATAAAGGGGCCGAAATGGTACTTCGTTGCAATGTTATGGAGTCATTGTTGATCCCAAAAGAACCATCCACATGAAGGTTCTAGAAAGAGCCTTCTATTTAGATCCGTAGCAGGTATAATAAAAAAAAAACATGAACAGGTCATAACAGATTATGAAATACTCCGTTATTATTATTATTATTATTATTATTATTATTATTATAACAGGTCTCTACCTGCATACAATAACACAGAATAATTTCAGTTTTTCTTCATCTATTAGGATGCTGTATAGGTCGTCTACTACACAATAAACATTTCTGTTTTACTCACATATTAGAAACCTTTTCACAGCTTAAACATCCCATTTCATATACAAGGAACCCTTCCAATAATGGTTATTTTCCCAGCAATGATTCAACGAGGAACCACAAAACCCAATAAACTGCTTTGAAAAACACGTTATTTGTAACATTTCAGGTATTCACCCTTTCTTCAGGTTTGCGCTATTTTATCAAATACACTTGTTGCTACCTTATAAATAAACATTTAGTAACTTTTTACTTATGTATCTTTCCATAAAGTGCGTTTTTGCAATCTAAATCTTGTGTATTCCCTAATAAGTGGACTCCATGGTGCTTTTGTCGCTTAAGTGTCTTTGATATGTTTCCAAATAATGATCTACTTATCTTTCTAAGGACAATCTCCATAGCATCATAAGTATTTAGTTGATGGAGCTGAAACTGCTTTATTTCTACTTACAGGAGTTTCGCGCTGGGTTTAGAGTTAGAGACGTAAACTGCGAAATATGCAAATTGATTCACAGGTCAGACTCTTTAATTTAACATCACGAACGGTGAGAGTAACAATGAAAGAAATCAGGTTAAGCTACCTCCAAGACTATATATATAGTCTTATATATATTGGATTGGTCTCTTATATTTTCATATATATATGAAAAATAATACATTCTTATCTAACAAACCATGGCAGCGGGTACACCTCAAATGTAACATATTGCACCCTTTATCGTAAACATCACTTCAGTAAAATCTTTTCAGAAAGATTGAACATATTGTAGAATGTTGGACTTTGGACTCAACTTCATTCTTATAATACATATATCACATACTTTTCTATTACTAATTTCATCAAAGGATGCGCTCGTCCAAACAATCGTGTGATACTCAAAGCAATATTACAAAAATAACAGAAAAAATTACTAGAAGTTGAAAACAAAAGTGCACGGTGACTCATCCCCCTCCCTTTTTTTCAAACACGCATGGAGCGTCCCTTGCCGCATTGCAGTATATAAGGTTGTAAATACTTTAACAGCTGGCTGCCAAAAGGAAGTGAAATACTGCCTTTGTTCTGCAAATCTCACACTAGCAGTAGTAAAGTGGTGTTTCCGAACTGCAAAGTTTGTACTTTTACATTGTTTTCTCGATGTAAACCTCAAGATATTAAAATACCTGCAAATATCAATTGCTTGCTAAAGTGGTATACGTGCACATTCTAATAATTACAGAGAAGACCTGCTATGGAGAGCCTTACAAAATGGTCATTCCATGTTCTGTTTAAGAGAAAGAAAATTGTAAATATTCAAATAATCAAAGAATAACAGAGCAAAACTCAATAGAGCAAAATTCCGTACACGTAACCTTCAAAAAGAAAAAATATCCTTCTCACAATATACACTCATCAGCAGAAAGATTTCAGACAATTAAAAATCTAAGCAGTATAATTCAGCAACAACTGCAAAAAATTTAATAGGATTTGAAATTAGTGCAATTTTTTGGGGAATAGATAGATAGATAGATAGATAGATAGATAGATAGATAGATGTGAAAGGCACTATATAATAGATAGATAGATAGATAGATAGATAGATAGATAGATAGATAGATAGATAGATAGATAGATAGATAGATAGATAGATAGATTTTGCATAGCAGTCCACAAACACTTGATCACAAGTCATTTTAAACAAAAGAATTAATTCAAGAAATTCTTCAAGCAATCCCACATTTGTGCCAACATATACCAGTATGATTAGAGACTCTCAAAGATGGATACACAGAGTCGTACACTCAAAGAAAAGACGGAAGTGAGCCTTCTCTGTTCCATTGTGCTCATTTATTTTTGGCATTCTATATTGTGCATGCTAAGCCTTTTCTCAGATTCACACATGAAAGGAAATTAAAATCATTTTCATTGTAATATTTTTCAAGTCATAATTGAGCACATATTCTCATTGCAATGTTCTTCAGACCTCTTTGGTCTCCTTTTTCTCCGTATTATGTTAGCGTGCCATTAATGCCAAATGTTCATTTTTAACTAGATTTAAACGGCATTCAAACTCACTGACTGGGCAATTCTTTTTCCAAACAAATAATTCCAATGATATTCTTCAGCATGTTTGTAATATTGAAATATCAAACACCTAGCGGTGCTACACAACACCAAAAATAAAGGAGACATGTGGACAGGATCTATAAGTGCACGGTGACAGCTGTGAGTAAGAGTTCAGTTGCATTGACATTGCATTGTTAACGTTTACTTCCAAAACCATAACAGCATTTAAACTTTCAAAATATTACAATTAGCTAGATATTCAAAATATTTCAAAGTAAGATAATAATAATAATACTTATACTGCTAATACTAATAATACTAATACTACTACTACTATACTAATAATAATAAAAATGATTAAATAATAATAATAACCATCGTCATAATCTGTAAAGCTCTTAAAATGATCTAACAGACATAGTTTCGGAAATAAGTTTCGGAAATAATTATTCAACCTTTAACAATCTTAAGTAATCAATTTTTCTCCTCATTAATATAACTTTCTTGCAACATATGTACGCGTAGAACAAATACCTAAATGTTACACTTACCTTGAATGTGTTGTTTTAGCATTGTCCGGAAGTGACACAAATAATCCATTTTCAATGTTATCTCTTTTTCAGAAAATATTTTAGTAAGTCGCAAATTTCTTATCGACAACTTGACAAATAAACAACTAACTATGTTCTTTTAGGAGTGAGAGGGCAAGATGCCGGACGGAAACAAAATGAAGTCGTCGTACAGGTTACTGTCCTTTAAAATGCTAAACTATTGACGCTAAAAAGGGCAATATTAAGCGAGAGAGGACAGAAAAGGACGGGTAGAGGCGCTTTAACAGCGGAATGCAGGGAAAAAATCGCCAGGGAAATCAGGAAAAGAGCCATGAAGACGTTTACTTCATGCACATGACTCGAGCTATCCAATGATAAGCGAAACTTGCTCATAAAAAGGTCCATTACCAAGTTGTAAATTTTCTTCTAACAAAAAGGAATTTACTGCAATTCCTGTCGGAGTTGGAGCAGAATGGTTGAAAACGCCATCTACTTTCCCATGAAAGAGCACCGTGAACTTTAATTTACGTGTCAGCTGCTGCTAAATCGCAAAATAGATAGATAGATAGATAGATAGATAGATAGATAGATAGATAGATAGATAGATAGATAGATAGATAGATAGATAGATAGATAGTACTTTACAATTTAGTCTTTTAAAGTGATGATACAATTAATGATTATATATATATATATATATATATATATATATATATATATATATATATATATATATATATATAATTTTATAAAAATAAAATCCAGGTAGCAGCAACGGTTTATGTTTCCGATGCAATTTAAAAATGTATATTTTCTGACCCAAGTCCTCTAATTTTCTTTATATAAAAACCTGCTTTTTACGCACACGCCTGCGACAAACATTTCTGAAAATACAGTTGCGACAGAATAATTAGCGGTAACGTGACTCTCTGTTAACACATCTCTCCGAGCTTGCATTGTCGTACTGCCATCACCTTTATTTATTCTTGAAAATGAATCACACCAATCTAACGCTGTATGTAGATCAGAGTGAATTTATCGAAAACATCTACTGAACTGTTTGTTGAAAGTTATTATTCGTCAATGACTTTTAAAATCATGGTTCTAACAGCCTATAAAACCCCTTTTTTCAGTCAGGACGTGTTAAAGAGTGCAAGTGTATGTTTATAGACTTGAGTTTATATTTATTGAGATGCCTAAAAATCAAAGCCAGCTGGAAATCTGATTTTTTTTTCTTTTCTAAATGATAACAACGGTTGCGTATGTTACTTCTTATACGTCTCCCCATCTCCCGAATCGACTGCGGACAATGATGACTCCTAACTATACATGATTAAAATACAAGTAACCAAACAAACAATGAAAAAAGAATATATATATATATATATATATATATATATATATATATATATATATATATATATATATATATATATATATAGTATGATTTGTTATGTCTTGTTTTTAATTTTTATGTCATAATATAACAAAGTATCCTATAAATTTTATTTTACACCATGTATTATTTGATATAGAGGTTAAATTCGATTTTTCATTGAATACACAAAATCGTTTGGGGGATGGTAAAAAAAGTAAAATAAAATTTTAAAACCTACCCCATAGTAAATATAGACAGACAGACAGACAAACAGGAAAGGCACTGTTTAATAGATAGATAGATAGATAGATAGATAGATAGATAGATAGATAGATAAGGAATACAGTACATAAAAGATTACCATATAAATCTGTTATCGATAATCAAGTACAGCAATTGGTGGAAAATATTATAAATAAATATTTAAATACAAATTAATTCAATAAATATAAAGATACTGAAGGATGAAATAGTCACTAATGAGCTAGTCAGTCTTTAAAGTCCATACATTAAAGATACAAAACTTACACATTCGCTTCAGTTTGACGTTGTCGAAATGGCCCTTCAGAAGGATGCTATAAGGGAATCATATTTAGTTCCCAAAAGAGCCAACCACATAAATGTTGCAGAAAGAATTTTGTTTACTTATTTTGATCCGTAACAGATTCCATTAATAACCATGAATAGATGATAACAGATCAGATTTATGAAATGCCAATGGCTTCATGATTTTAAAAAGGCTCTTTTTGCATACAGCCACTCAAGTTCAGTTTATGTTTTCTTGGTCTTGGCTTAGTCGCCTACCGGACACTAAAGATTTCTTGTTTGTCCATAAACTAGGATTTTTTTCAAAAACATAAGGCACAATTTCAGTTCTAAAAATCCTCCTAAAAGAATGGTTGTTTGTTATGCAACTGGTCTACGATGAACCGCACGACCCAGTGAAGTGCCATTTTAGTACCGTTACATTTACAGAGTGTAAGCCAATAAAGCAATACGCGGAAGAAAAAAATTGGCACTTGTAAGTACGAACAGATAGATAGATAGATAGATAGATAGATAGATAGATAGATAGATAGATAGATAGATAGATAGATAGATAGATAGATAGATAGATAGATAGATAGAGAAAAAAAACGAACGGTACAGAGATAAAGAACATTTGCATAAAGAACATAACACAAAAAAATAACATTTTTTCTTTTACTAAGGGGTACAAAATGTTTTCAATTTCTCCAAAATATTTCTGTTTCTGAACATGCTGTTGTCTAAAACCATATTAGGTTTAATTTTTGATAATTGCCAACAACAACAAAAATGATCATGTTTGGTTTCAAGGTATAGAATATTACACATTAGAAAAAAAGAGAAAAAATACTGGTCATACAGAAGGAAAAATCATTTAATTTTGAATATATTTTTTCTAGAAAACACTGAATTTATATTTGATTTTTTTCCCCTTATATCTGCTTTGCACAGCGTCTTTTGTTATTCATACAAATGAAATTTCGAATATGTTGGCACTTTGTGAAAATAACATGAAATTTAGGTTTAATCGCATTATATTATATAGAAATATACATATACATCAATGAAAGAACATAATTAACGGTTTTACAGTTTGGGATTTTTTTCACTTCTTTAGAGTCTAAGCACGACACTGTTTCCAAATAAAGTAATTTCAATTGTGAACTATAAATAAATACATTCTGTCCTCAGGGTTCATTCGGAGGATTGTGTTTTTGGTTCAAGTTATTTCAATAATTTTCTTTTTTTTTTCTTTCAATATATATTAAGGCTTAAGGCATACACGTTATACTTGGAATACACCACATACCACTTCGGTCTTCGGTATATTTATTCAACCCATGAAATTTGTAAGGACGGCCTACTCGTGGCTTCATTTAAGGCACAATACATTTTAATGAGAAATTCAAGTGCATGTCTGTGACCCGATAACCAATTTTAAAAGAAGGTATAGCTGAATAAAGTCAGTCTGTCTCCTGCCCCTGTTCGCGTTGCTCGAAGCCGTCCCTCTCAGTTTTCACTCCGTCTCCTTCGTCTGCCTGCGCAGAGGGAAATTTATCTTTGTTGTTCTCCTTTTTCCACTTCATTCTTCGGTTCTGAAACCAGATTTTTACCTGCCTCTCGGTGAGACCTAGTACGTGCGATACCTCGATCCTTCGCTTTCTGGTGAGATAGGGGTTAAACAGAAATTCCTTCTCGAGCTCCAAAGTTTGGAATCGACTGTACGTTTGTCGGCCTCTTCGTCTGCCCGGAGCTGCGAAAAATGAGATACAGTTTATTTTAGACAACAGAGGTATCCGACTCATATCACCAGACACAATACAAAGCTGATGTCTGCGATCAATTCTAATAGTCATTCGTTATACAGTACAGTACAGTATTTTATTTCAATCCAACCTTGAGGTCTCATCCAGGGAAACATCTGAGAAGGCGAAGGGTTCTGATTTAAATGATCTGGTTCTTCGCCAGTATGACCGCTAGACGATTTACAGTCAGGATATTGTACCAGCTCGGCCTCGTGCTGTGTCGTAAAAAGCTGCTGCCTCTGTAAGTTATCGTATCCGTAAAACTTCGAGGGGTCACCGTGACACGCGATCCCACACGGATTCTGCTGGTATGTTGCATTCGGTATCGTCGAGGCCCCGGGATGGTAAAACTCTTGAACCTGAGAAGAAGGATGTTGGAAGCTCGCTCCGCTGCTGTACACCACCGCGTGCCTACTGTTTACATCTTGTGCGAAAGGATAGTCGTAGTACGTCGGACCTAACGTTTCCCCAGACTTGTACTTGGAATAAAAGGGATTTACAAAGTAAGAACTCATCTGGTCAGCTAGCTGCTTTCCAGACCACTGGAAATGGCCAACACGTGAAATACCCTTAAATATTCTAGTTTGTACTCATAGTCTCTACAGCAGTCCAGTGGCCTGGGATTTCTGGTGTGCAATATTATCGCAATCTCAAAAGCTCTAAGGCGGTCGCCTTTTAATCACAGCAGAATGAAAAGTTCACACTGCCTGGGAAATCTTTAGCTTCGATTTACATTTACTGTTCCCGAGGCAAACAAACTACCCCCGTCTGCTGTGATCTGAATATATTTTTGTTAAAAAAAAAAAAAAAAAAAAAAAGCTTTCAGATTGGGGTAAGATAATTGGCGGATTAATATATCACCGCGGCTGTACCACAATTCAATGCAACTGCCGGAGTCGAACCACACAAGTCAAAATACCTGCGCCGTTCCACGCAATAGCGCCATGCTAAACTAATTATGTGCATAAATATGTTCTCAAAGAGCTGGGCGAGACTAGATTCAAGGTCAAAAAAAATCCTTGACAAGCTGACATGCTACAATAAATAAAGGATTTGTGCCTAGACATTACAATTGGGGAAATGTACTTTCCAAACGTAAGGGACTGAAATTAAAATTACTTGCATTAACCTCTGTACAAATCTATCTATCTATCTATCTATCTATCTATCTATCTATCTATCTATCTATCTATCTATCTATCTATCTATCTATCTATCTAATTCGCTTCGGTCTCGTCATATCATGATTAATAGTATAATGTAAAAAAAAAGTTTAAAGTGCCGTGATATACACAGCTACAAATATATATATATTTTATTGTAGGACAAGAACGGTCATCCTTGACTAGTTGAATGAAAAAAAAAAAAAAGCCAACGTAGAAATAGTTCGGTTAATTACTACCTAATGAAAATCATGACTGTGAATACGTTTCCCATTATTTCACCCTTGGAAGACGCCCTTATGCTAAAAGAGGAGCTCAGGAGAGCATGAAGCTTGACTTCGATCTAGAATTTCAATAAGTGACCCCGAAGGGAAAAAAGCAGGAAATATATGAACGAACTTGATGGGAAATGCACCAAGAACCCGAGTTGGTCTTTCTATACGGCTTCTGCGGCTTAGTTTAACCTCATGAGGATTTATTTGTCTCTTTGTTCGTTTGTTTATGTATGTATGTGTATACTTTTAATGAATTTGGGAGATTGTTTATTATGTTTGGATTATTATAAGTTGCTTGCATAAAGGCGTCAGACAAATAATATAAAAAATTAGAATAAATATTATTTTATTCCATAATTTTTTTTAGAAACTCAAATTGCTTTGTATAATTAAACTTCTCTAAAATGGTACGCATGATTCAAATTGAATAACAGTGTAACGGCCTCATACTGATATGTAAAATTTGATATTCTCAGATCAAAAATGTAAACTGATCATTTCTTATCGAAGTGCGGTCTATCGGAGAGTCATGGTGAATATTTCTATACGGGGTTGTAGACAGGATATTCCTTAATGAAAAGAATTTGTTTCCTTTCAAAGCGATCTCGAAATGGTATAAGCTAAACATAAAATGAAGCGTTATTTAGTTGATGTATTAGTGCTGCTGATCTCATGAAATAAGGGCTGCTTTGACAAGCAGAAAACATGGGTGGTTCATTTAAAAGAATGGAAAATAGTCATGAAAATTGCTTTCTGTTTCGTTACTACATTTAACTAGAAAATACGTTTATCGATATGTATGCAAGCATATTTGGCAAATAAATATGATTCTGATCCTTATTTTGATTAAATGTGTTTCTGGTACGAGTTTGTTGACTTGCACAAAATTGTGGAATTACAATATTGTACACTTTTTTTTTTTTTATTCGTAATGTTTACAGATATCAGGCGGAAAACAGTATCTTTAACAATGATTGTACTTAATTATTGAGTATAAGCATAAAGACTCATAGAATAAAAGTAGCAACATGTTGAATTCACTGATGTATAATGTTTAAAAATGTAATACAGAAAGCAATGTCTTTTTCAATAACTAACCTAAATTATACATTGTGTAAGTGCATCCAATTTACTGATTTATAATTATTTAAAATTTAATGCAGAAAGCAATAACATTTTACAATAATTGTCCTTAATTATTGAATTTAACCACTCAAACCTGTACCAGTGCAATGATTTTACAGATTTTTAATGTTTAAAAATGTAATGGAGGAACCAATTATCTTCAACAATAATTTCATTATTGATTGAATATATGTGCAGAATTACAGAGAAAAGTATCATTACATTGAATGTACAGATTTATAATGTTTAAAAAAATATAATGCATGAAACTATTTTTTTCTGCAATAACTATCCTCAATACATATTAAGCACAAAGAGTGGTAATCAGTGCATTTGACGCCAGTCCAGATGTCTTAGTTTGTGGGCCAATGGCTCCCTCTAGTGACACAAAAGAAGCACAGATTTGAATTAAAATTCCATGGAGTCGTTAAGGTAAATATGGAGATTTAAATGTGGATGAATTGATAAATGAAAATAAAATCTATCTATCTATCTATCTATCTATCTATCTATCTATCTATCTATCTATCTATCTATCTATCTATCTATGTGTGTGTGTGTTCGTGTATGTGTGTTTGTGTTTGCATTTTTAGAACTTGTCAAAGTGATCTGATAGATAGATAGATAGATAGATAGATAGATAGATAGATAGATAGATAGATAGATAGATAGATAGATAGATAAGAAGTAAAATGTAAAATGCGCTTACCTGCGGACATAAGCAAGCCCTCGTTTTCACTTAAAATAACCATAAGACTTTTTTTTAGTCGAGTTAAACTGTAATAATATTACTAGCTTTCACAAGAATGCCTCTGAAGTTGCTGCTTCCTCCATCCATTATTGAATCGTTTTTAACTGCTGAGGCGTCTTCTATTTCAGAATAATATACTTGATTTAAAACATAAGTAATATGACAAACGAGAGGAGACCATTCGGTCGATCAAGGCTCGTTTGTTTAGCTAATAGCTAAGCTGTCCCGATATCTCATCCAGATCCTTCTTAAAGGTTGTCAGGGTTTCGGCTTCAAGTACATGTCTCGGTAGTTTGTTTCAGGTTCTTACAATTTCACCTCAGGTTTCCACAATTTCAAATCCCTATAGAAAGATCATGGACTATTGACAAGAATATCAAATCTCATTCTACACTCGTGACATCTTCGGGGACATTTCAATAAAAAATGCACTTTTACTCCTCCTTGCTTCCTGATAGCAGATCATTTATCAACGTGAAAGCATTCTTGTTTGTCAGTAACATACGCAAACACACAAATGAGTGGGTTTCAAAGGAGAGTGGACTTACAGCGTGCACCCATAAACTCATTAAAGCCAGACGTCTAGCCACCTCGATGACTTTATTGAACCCCATTCCTTCCTGTTCTAAAATCATTACAGAACAATAAACGTAGACTGTGAAAGAGCATTCCTGCTCAGAACCACTATTATCAGAATTGGACCCAAACAAAGCAGCCACAGTTCTGATTTTGACTGAGAGCGCCTCAAAGACGCGCCATTTCTTGCTCGCAGCACTTTAATCCCAGCAGCATTAAGAACAAGGGCGTTGAACGCCGCGGTTTATCTTTTCGCACATCACAATATATTTGCATTTGTTTTTCTCCCTTTACTTATGAATTTATCATTCTGGCGAGTTTTTGCTTGTTTGTATTTTTTTAAGTTTTTAGCCATTGGTTCATTTGCTTGATTTAAGTGCATAACATCATATCAATAAACAAAAAGCTACCTACCCAGTGAAATCGTGTTAAATGAGCTCTCTTGGTGTTAAAACTTACTCTTAAAAGTGTGTCTACGAAGCCATTGTTTCCATAAGTGTACAAAGACAATTCTGCTGGGTAACGGAACCTCTACTAAATTTGATCAATGGCAATAAAACAAACGACTTTTAAATTAATGTAAAAACAGCGGTGACTGTCATATAAATTATTGTGTGTTTATTATAAACCTGACACTGAGTCGTGGGCGTAAATAAAACTGTGAACACCACGCAATGAACACGGTAACGTAATGAACACAATATATTATCTGCGTTTAATTTCATTTGTATATTTCAAGAAATACTAAGCATGCATAACAGTTTTCCATGCAAGAATTACTTTTTTTACACTCAACATATATTGCCATACTTTTTTTTTTCATGAATGTACAATAAGACATGAGACTCTTTCTTGCAGCTTTCGAATCCGCCACATTTACAACATCCTAAATGATAGGCTAATCCTTCCTTCCCTCCAGCCCCCCATTCCCATCCCTCCAACAAAATTAAGGTCATAAAAAGCTTTTATTGGAACACGTAAAGACAAGTCCACAGATATCATTTATTTATTTGTAAATGTGGACAATTAAGATATTTTTTGTTACTGTCACATATAGAAAAAAAATTATGTATCGATGGATTGAAGATCAAATGATGGTGGTTTAATTCATGAAAGTAATTAAACGAACAGTAAACTTCAGCACACATTTCTAATTGTAATGAATTATGTGCATGTTTTCGGTCGTACCTGAAAATGGCGAAACAATTATCAGTAAGGTTTTAGCTTTACAAGACAAAATGCAAGAAACAAGACTCGAGATCGTGAAGTTTACATGGACGTTGCTCGATGATAAACGAGAATAATAAAAAAAAGAGCAACAGAAACCCAATCAAAGACAAGTGTATGTGACACACAAAGCGGGCACAAGTGAAAGAAAGGGTGTGCAGGTAAACATGTTTAGCACCATCACATACCCGGGTTTTTATTTTATTTAAAATTTTACATGCCATTTACGTCCAGATACGGAGCAAAATATATTGTAAACAACAAGTATTTTTAAAAACAAGCATAGTCCAGTGGTATTGTGGTACTTCATGGTGCCGCAGACTATTATCCATAATTTGTATGTTATTTTTTAACAATTGATACAGTTCCCAATGTAATAAAGAGAATTTATCTCTTGGCGGTGTGCATATATATATATATATATATATATATATATATATATATATATATATATATATATATATATATATATATATATATATATCGGCACCACATGTTGAATAATATAGCAAACACATACATTTTCTATCAAAAACAGACCCCAATGCGGCATGACCATTTTAGCTGCTAAACACGTGCAGAAAAAAAGAAAAACAAAAGTAAGAAAGAGCAGCGAATTCAAATTTAAAATCGTCACAGGAGCCCCTGGTTAAAAAAAAATATATATAATAATAACTGGTATCGACAGAGATGAACAAGTTCTTGAGGTTTTTTTTTCCTTCTTCTTCTTCAAATAAAAGTCCTTTTCTTTTCTTATTGCTGATCCTTAATGCCCTTTTCTTTATTCATTTTTTTCATCTTCATTCTTCTGTTTTGAAACCATATTTTTACCTGTCTCTCAGTTAGATTTAAAATTCTAGCGACTTCGTAACGACGGTCTCTTGTGAGGTACATGTTAAAAAGAAACTCCTTTTCCAATTCGAGTGTCTGATATTTCGTGTAAGGACAACGCTTCTTCCTCGTTGAGCGAGCGTGAATCCAGTTTGCCGCAGGATTGCCTGAAAGAATAAAATAAATAAATAAATAATGTCGGAATCAGATCAGTTAACAAAAAATGCAAGTTAAACCTGCGTTATAATGATGGTGTAAATTATTCTACAATATAACAATATTACATGAAAGAAAAGAAAATCCCTGTCTATTACGGCTGCCCATTTGACTTGTTTGGGAGGATTATGTGTACTTGCATACGTAATATGGCTATTTTATAGCCGCTTGTAGCTTTTCGGGCTGTCTGGACACTTTTATAGGTTTGTAAAACCTTCTGCCTTGCACACTGAAGCCGAACGTTTTCTAGGCTGTAAATCAAAGAGCCATTTCTTTTACTTACTTGGGTCAAGTTGTTGCTGTTTCTCGTCTTTGGACTCACTGTTGCTGGAAATGTCGGTGCTGGTGGGCTCTTTGGCTGCCTTCTCCTTGTTTTCTGAAAACGAGCCGCATGTGAAATCTGTAAGGCTGGGCGTCTGCACATCATACGAAGAGCACTCAGTTCTCTTGGAAGGCAAAGTTTCTGGCTTTATTCCGTAATGCCGGCTGTTCGGGTGGAAGCCGGAAAACGAAACGGAGCTGGACAGTGGATCTATCCAAGAGCGCACGTATCTGCTGTCCGCCGCGGCGAGGTGCGACTGATGCACGTAAGGGTGATAGATTCCTGAAACTGCAGCAGTGGGCTGTGGGTGAACCGAGGACCAGGAGGTCGAGAAAACGGCAGATTTGGGTGCAAAGCTGCAAGACGAAAAATCGGGATTGTCTCCTACACCTGATGGCCTCGAGGTCGTGCTATGCGCTGCTTGAGCGAACCTGGTCCCATAGACATCCTCCGTCTCGTGCCCTATTATAGAGTCAACATAATAGTTACTAAGTGTACCACTCGTGGACATTTTTGGATCCCTTCGCAGTCATATAAAAGGTTACACTGTTATAGATACCTTCCCTCTGAACAATCATAGTATTTTTTGCACTACATCTCCAGCCATTGGTTACAGCGGTCACGTGACGATATTTACCAATACAGTGAGTAAATCAATCCGCAGAGTAAGCTATTCTTAACTTCGACGTTTTATTCAAAGAACATCAACGACACAGTATTAATGGAAATAAAACAGCACATGTTTAAGTTATTCACAGTCATCGGCCACTTTGAACTTTTACTGCTGCAGACAGTGGGGGTTTGGGGACTATTTCTTTACGTCGACAGATTAATGCTCCCGTTTATTTCATAACCAGCGCCCAGGCAATGCTGCTCTGAGCAAATTATTTCAAATGAGTGTAAAATCTAACGAGATTTCGTAATAATGTACGGTGTACACACTCTGCTTGTAAAATATGTTTTTTATGAACTGGGCGTTTGCAGCTCCTCGTAAAGCCAAACGCAATAATTTACAGACGCGTAAAGAGAAGCCTTCCTTCTTGCTTTGTCTAATATTCGTATACACCTATTTGTTTACTTTCTAAATGTTTCTTAATGTAAAGATAATGCATATCTTGTTTCATCGTGAACTGACACGAACACACAAATCTCTATGCACCGACTGGGCTTCTTTTTTTTTTTAGACGACCACCGTAATGTTTTTATGTCTATCAATAAAAGGTTTATGAGGTGCATTTGATTATGCATTAATGCAGCCTTAATACAACCGACTCTCCTGGCTTAACCAAGTAGTTTTATACAGTTGGCAATACGCTGCGTGCCTGAAAACCCAAACTTGGCTATCTTGCCCTTGGATTTCTACATTTTAATTTATTTTAAAGAAATGAAGATACATTTTGCTCGGCGCGTTCGTGGCATTTTCTTGGCTTATTAACTTAACACAATGGAATGTTCAAGTCAGAATTAACACTCGCGCGCACGTACACATTTAAGCGTGGATTGTGTACGCGACTATTGCTCTTCGACTTCTTCATAGACATTTCAAAATAAATTCCTCTATAGTCACCCAGCACAAACTGGGTGCTGTTGAAACTACACATGCTTAAAAAGAGAAAGGGTTCAAAATCCTACCTTTAGGGATACCACCGAAGCCTCTCATTGCTATTGCGTTTGCTAGGGAAACAAAACGGTTTTAAGTCGAAGCCTAACTTTGAAAAACAAAGGCAATCAAAACCAGGCGAGCGGACCGCGAGTACACACTGCGTAAAGCTCTGGAACTAATAATTCGAGAGAAACTCTTAAAGGAACCTTGTGCTTGACTTTGTGTTCCAGCACCAGTGGACTGTTTCCTTCATTATTGCAAATTAGAGTCCTTGATGATGAGGATTAAGTAAATAATAGTATATTGTTAAGGTTAATTTGAGCATTGTGTCCCGCATCAAAATTAATTGATAGAAATGTGGAAATTTTAATAATACCTTACCTGTTTTTTGACTAAGACCTCTTTCTCGACGCCTTTTTCCTTTTTTATTTTGTAAACTTTATTTGGGAAGTATTTTCAACTCATCGTAAACTCCTGAATTTAAATTTTCGTGTCTCATTTAAATGGAACATAAATTATAAACAAAGTAAACAACAAATGTACAGATTCGTATTATTTGTTCCCACAACAGCAGCGTTAAGAAGTGCAAAGCAATACAGTGAAATTTATATACTCATTTTGCTTTGCCATTGTTTCATACCTAATTTTATCCATTTTTAATTTGTTTTTTCTTTTTTTTTACCTTTTCTTTGACACAAAAGGACTTTGAACTACGATCTTTGCATGAAAAATGTGCTATGGGAATGAAGGTTGCTGTTACTGCATTTTTAAGATGAAGTGTTTGAAATACGTATTATTTCAGGCAAAGGGCAATAATAAGGAGATATGTGGGAAGATGATGAGATTTTATTAATAATATCTATCTATCTATCTATCTATCTATCTATCTATCTATCTATCTATCGCTTCATTATACAAGGATGAATGTGGTAAATTATGCATATCCTTTGGTCAATTTATATTAAAGCACTTTAAAATTCTTTGTTGGAAACTTTGTCATAAATAAATGCATAGTGTTTATCTAATTGTATTTGTACAGTATACAATCATGTAATGAAATGTAGTTACTATTTTACAAGTAATCTTACAAGTACCGCAACTAATTTAAGGATACACTCGAAAGTTTGAAGTATCACGTTATTTTATTTCCAGAATCTTAGCACGATTGTCTCATTATGCAGTGTTCTTAAGAAAAATGTTAATAATGTGATCTATCTATCTCTCAGCAAAATCTAAAGTAACCCTACAATTTTAAGGATTGCTTTGACACTACAAGAGTTAATTTAAAACTGTCAGTTTTACTATGCTATATCTATCTTGAGTGGAAAAAAAAGATTTAAATCAATTTTAATTTCAATTTCACACCAGCTGTAAGCACCAAACTGTAAAATATATACGACATAATGTGTATATATGCAAAAAGTTATGTAAACAATCAAGCTATATGAGTATACATAGATAACGTGTATACATAAATATATTTCATTTATACCTAAATGTGTGTTATTTTATGTGTACATTTGTGTGTATTTGAATTCACGTCTTATGTATTTGTAAAGGTCACTTTAAAAATACAAAAGTTAATTTAACACTGACAATTTTCCTATCTATCTATCTATCTATCTATCTATCTATCTATCTATCTATCTATCTATCTATCTATCTATCTATCTATCTATAATTGCACAAATAAAAAATGATTCAAATTAAAATTAGTTTTAGTTTCAGTTTAAGGGCAAAACAAGAACAGATGTGCAACGCCTTAACGTGCTTTGTTTATAAACGTATAAAAAGATACAAACAATCAAATTGTTTATAAAACTTCACATACCACACACATATACAGACACGTGTTACATTTATATACACATATATGTTTGATTGTTTACGTGCGCATTTGTGTACCTTTGAATTTTCATCTTGAAACACGTGACGTTACATTGATTTCTGTATAAACTGCATTTGTATGCTAAATATGTATGGAATACGAGATCTTGTTTTTAATATCTTTCAATGTTGGATTTTTTGTTTATTTTTGTGATTGCAAAAATGTAATGCTCCGTTTTAATGTTTTTGTTTGTACTTTCATCTAATGTCACCCAATTTATAGCTGTACCTACGAGAAATATGTTTAATATTGTACACTGAGAAAGAAGTAACAAATTTTGAAAGTATACTTTATGTAGCGTATACATTAAGACCAATCTGAATTATTTACCAAGTAAATTTTAAAGTGAATGTGAAATGTAAAATATGGAATTACTTTGGAATTTTGCAAGTAAATTAACATATATATATATATATATATATATATATATATATATATATATATATATATATATATATATATATATATATATATATATATATATATATATATATATATATAATGTACTTTAAATGTTAACTTTCATACACTTTTATAAAGTTACTTTTTTACGCTATAGCAATTACGGCAAATTTGCTGTGTGAATTCTTTTATAATAAACTTCTTAATGACGTGGATTTTTGAAAAGTACCTCGCGGAGATATTTGTGTGATATAATGTTTGTATAAACTTCTTGTAAAGAGCACATTTTTTTATTATTATTAAAGCGTGCATTCCAGAGTTTCGGTGTTGTGTGTCCTGTGAGACCAATATTTCAAATGAGATCTCCATTTCCATTTCCATTTGCTAATCAAGCGGTTTTATCCGAAGAGACTTACAAAAGTGGTCAAATTAGGTGCCCAAAATGATCAAGCTTTAGGTACAATTTGGTTTATTTAAATGAAAATTACATAATGAAACTTGGAATGGGAAAAGGTTTATTTTTGAATTAAAGCTTTCAATAGCTCGGACACGAAGACATGTATATATAATTTATTTCAATATACATGCGATAAATCCATGCAAGATGTGCACGCACATTAACAATTTACAACATATACTATACAGAGATAATCCTATATCTGTTTCACATTTAACAAAGGGATGAAATATTTTAACTTTAACTAATGTGGAGTCTTCAAAGGAGCAGTGTTTTATGTTTCCATTAAATATGTGCTTCATTTCGTTTCTTTCTTTGCAACTATATATATATATATATATATATATATATATATATATATATATATATATATATATATATATATATATATATATATGAAACTTGAAGCTCTTATCTTATAGTACAGCTGGATAACATTATTGTGCCCAAAATGAAGAAGAACATAAGAGTACAAATCCCTTTATATGTGCTACTACATTTCAATAACTGAAGACAAGACAGTAAAGTTCAGTCGTCACATACCCTGTGTGAAATACATTTCAGCTATTACACACTTTACTTTTAAAGTCTGCTTGAAAAGAAGACGGACGGGAAAGTGGCAAATGACAGTTGAGATATCCAAATATGAAAAAAAAATCCATTTTTAAAGTCTCCAGTGCATCTAAGAACACATGATGTCCATCAAGAGTTTGGAAATGGCCGAGTTCAAACTCACGAAAAGGTCAGATTAGCGGTCAGTTCCCGGATTCTGTTCTCTCGGCTCATCTTCTTGAGCTTCATCCTGCGATTTTGAAACCAAATCTTGACCTGTCTGTCGGTGAGGTTCACGCTTTTGCTGATCTCTAGACGGCGCTCTCGGGTAAGGTACATGTTGAATAAAAACTCTTTTTCCAATTCCAGAGTTTGGTGTTTGGTGTAAGGACATCGTTTTTTCCTACCGCTCTTTGCAGTCAACCAGTTGCTCGTCGGTTCATCGGTTTTACTCTCTGTTAAGAAGGAAAAAAGAGACATGTATTATATTACATTTAAATTAGTTATACTTTAGACTCTTAGATTTTGCTGCAGGAAATTAAATAATTCAGAAAATATAACTGACATAAACGAGGAAAAAGTAAAGGCATAACCTCTGTAAAAGTTGAGGCAGTATTCCGTAAAATGCTGGCGATTTTAAGCTTTGTTACTTTTGAACTGAACATCTTTGCCCTGACAAAATGGAAACGGCATTGTAATAGCACGAATCGCATCTTTGTGGGGTTTCTTTTTACTACAGACAACAACTTCACTCTTTAAGAAACTGATTACTTAAACTAAAAAAAAATCAATCCAAATCTAAAAATCATTCTTACTGAACAGATATGACTTAAGACGGACACGTCACAGACACACAGAAAACTAACCGTGGGAAGTTATTTGAATATGTGACGATGCCTATGGATAACAACAGTTTTTCTGTATTCTGGGAAAAGTAAGTGGAGAGGACTGCCGAGCTTTGTTGGCCTGAATGGCCTGCTTACATCCAGATTCCTCTACCATTCAAATATTCAAATATCATTTTATCAAATGTCATCAATGTCTCTTACAAGAAAGGTACAGACCGGTGCTATTTACGCAATATTCGCAAAGAAGAAAGTCACCAAAGAATCAATATTATGTATAAATAAAATTTTAACTACAAAACTAGAATTTTCCAAAAATGCTAATAAGTTGCATTTTTCTAGGGTTCTTTGTGTGTGTGTGTGTGTGTGTGTGTGTTTAAATTCACGGATGACGCAGATTATCCTATATATCAGGATTTTCATACAGCAAATACTGGTAATAGGCACTGCCAGAATATTATTTGTGCTTAGCAGCTAGCTTGTTTAAAATAAGATTTGAAATACATATTAACCGCTTCTTATTAAAATATACCATCAATTTCAAGCTTAGATTTAAATGTACATGTATATGCATTTGTATATGTGTGTATATTTATATTATGTATATGCGTTATGTATAATATATATAGACAAGGAAAGAAATTATCTCTCAATCTATGTATCAATCTACGTATACACATGTGTACACCCAACCATAGATAGATAGATAGATAGATAGATAGATAGATAGATAGATAGATAGAACAAGCTAATACCGTATTTACACATATTAGTGCCATAGAATAAAATCGTCCAAGTATGCTTTTATAATTACTTGATATTAATCAATTGCGTGATTTGACAGATAGATAGATAGATAGATAGATAGATAGATAGATAGATAGATAGATAGATAGATAGATAGATAGATAGAGAGATAGATAGATAGATAGATAGATAGATAGATAGATAGATAGAATTCATAAAATTATAAAGAGAGAGAACAAACAGAATTCAGAATTAAGATGAAATTGTGCTGCACAAAGCATTCACTATAGTGTATATTTTGGACAAGTGAAAAAAAACACCAATAAACAAATATAATATCGTTTAAAAATCTACTCGCGCATGTATTTCAGGTTTTACTTAGTAAGATATGTGAAGCATCCATTAAAGATTACATTTTGCGTGGCGGCCGGCTCAGGCTCTTAAAGCAGGTTTTACGAGGTCCGCGCGCTCATATTCCACCGTCAGGCGGTCCTCTCGGTATTTTGCACCTACCTTTCGGGTCCTTGTCTGCTGTTTCGGGGCTCGACGCAGACGCATCAGCAGAGCAGCTCTTGTCTTCTGGTAAACTCGTCTTTAAATCTGGACTTTCTATCGAAGGGGGTGTCTTGGCTAAATCTCTGTGACTTGGATTTTCGATAATTTTCTTTTCCGCATCAGCGTGAGGAAACAGATGCAATTTGGGATTGATTCGATTCAGCTGCAGAATTGTATTCGAACTCGTTTCGGCCGCGTTAGTGTACTCTTGGTTTTTTCCAGAAGCGTAGGTCTGACTTAGTCTGAAATATCCCGGAACGGGTATTTCGGGATTATCAATAGAACAGGATTCGGGAATCAGATTCGGGTAGGCGGGAATTTCTGAAGAGCTGACCTTTGATCTCTTGTCAGAATACATGCAGCAATTACTTTCTTCTTTAATGTTAGTTGTAAACGTGCATGTGGACATCTGCTGAGCGGCTGGTTGCTCAACTCTAGATGCTCTGGTCGGATCTACCCAAGTGTCTATTTGAGGTATATAAGAATGAACATTAACGCCCATGTTTTGATGGTTAACTTCTCCCCTTTTACCGAGTGACGGTAGAAGTCCACAGGTTTGCATCCCATAAGTTCCCATTTCTGTGCTGGATGGCATGTACATGCTGCTGCTGGAATAAAAGCTGTCACTTCTGCAAGCACTGATTAAAGAATCGACTAAAAAAGTATTAGCAGCGGGTGAGCTGTTGGGAAAAGACATTTTGGAGATGATTTTAAAGAGGAGAAAGATGTCCTTTGTAGGCTGACATATCTAGCATAACAATCCCAGTGTAATGCAGGATACCTCTGCACTGCCACATGACAGCCAAACCAATGAAATTTGAAAATGGCCTTGAGACGCAGCCTCCTTTCGTAACACGTGATCGGGTGCTGCGTGAAATGGCTTTCAAGTAATGGTCAACAGCGACACCTACAACACAGACTTGAAATTGATTTCAGATCAGCGTAATGATGTGCTGTGGAGAAAAAAAAAAGAATAAATGCACCTCTGTTTTTTTCATAACACGTGAAACAAGAAGCAATGATGAGCTTTATTTAAGGATCCGTGTCCAGTGTAAAAAAATAAAATAAAGATTAAGAGCACGGGGTATGCTTTACAGTGCGTGTGTATGTGAGTGCTTGAGTGTGTGCGCGGCTGCAGCATATCTTAATGTGTATTTCTGGGTTCAATGGAATTTGAAATTCGTAAACAAGAAACCAGTTCGAAGCTTTTTGGGGGAAATATCCGGACCGTTATCCGCAAATAATACGCTCAAATGCCTATTTCAGTGTGTTTGATCTTCATTTAGACCGAAACGATCTATCTATCTATCTATCTATCTATCTATCTATCTATCTATCTATCTATCTATCTATCTATCTATCTATCTATCTATCTATCTATCTTGATGTATAGCTATACCGATCATTTATGGTTTACATGAATACTTTTCATCAACGTTAAGAAATATTTTAGATTAAATTGAAGTAAACTCCGCCTCGAGTACAATTTTTGTTGAAATTTCCTTTACAGACTCGGTAAAAGTATTTGCTTGTGTCATACTCTGAGTGTGTGTGTGTGTGTGTGTGTAGGAAAGGTGGTTAAATTTATTAATACGTATTAAGGTGAATCAGCCCGATCAATAAAACTCTCATCTGCATTCCTCAGCTTCCTGGTAATTTTCTCTGTCTTGAATCTTTTCTGAGAGTTACACCTCCAGTTATCTTAGATGTTGGGGTATTTTATTAAGAAATCAATGTTGACTTTGTAAAGGGTAAGATTAATAGTTACATTCTCGCATAATGGTATTCGCTATATGAGTTATTGGAAATTATATTATCGATTTTCAGATGTGTAGACTTAAAAGGCCATTTTGTTTTAACACAAAAACGAAATTATTAAAGCAATTTCTGGTACGCAAATTTACTTTTAATTGTTCAGTCTGTAATAGTTAATGATTGCTTCGTTTTAAGTCTGACGATGCATATTTTGAATTACAATACAAAAGGCAGATCGTCTATTTAGGAAATGTTCTTTGTAATAAGGACATAAGCGCAAAATACTCTTTAAGGATTACATGATTTAATTATAATATTATTTACATATACAAAAGTCCAGTTTAAAAATACATTATATAAAAAGACCTGAAAATAAAAGGACGCTTTTTGTTAAAATCATGTTGCAGTTATATAACGAAAACAAATCGCATGTTGGCGTGCTGTTCCCGCTCCATCTGAAGCCTTCACCTAGCAAAATCATCATTGTGAAAATAAATCTGAGAGTGTTAAATTAGCAACGAAAGGTGTGTGCATTGAAACTGTTTTCATGTATACACTCTAAAGTGTTCATTATATGCTGGTGATGTTACTGTAAGTTCCTTACTAGAGATAAATTACAAATCCAGCCGTAATACTAAGTAAACAACGCGCCATTAGATCCATCGACACAAAAATAAATAGATAAATAAAAAAAAAAAAAATCGATGTTGTTCATTTTTACTGGAAATGTTTTGCGTTTGAACACGTGAAACTAGTCTTCTGGTAAAAAAAAATAAAATTAAATAAATAAATATTAGTCTTCTGTATGTCTTACTTATTTTCATATATTTGAAATGCCCTACGCGCAATGTATTGAGTCATTATCAATGAACAACATCTTGCGTACTGATCTCTATGGATTAAATAAAACTGCAGTTACACAGTATATATTTTATATTTTCTCTTGAAGAGATCCGTAAACTGAGAAAAAACATAGTAATTTCCTCTTACCGTTCTATAAAGCTTGACGCAATTTCAGAAATAAATAAATAAAGACTCAGGCAATTTCAGTTCCGTGGCTCTTGTTCAGGCCCTCTGCATTTCGAAGGCCAAGCATGATCATTATTATAATTATTGTTGTTGCTGTTTTTGTTTTTGTTGCCCATAACATAAAGTACGTAACGAGACCTGATCAACCATATTATAATTATTTATCATAACACTATGAATCAGGATTTCTAATGACACGAACATAATTTGAGGATAGATAGATAGATAGATAGATAGATAGATAGATAGATAGATAGATAGATAGATAGATAGATAGATAGATAGATAGATAGATCTCAATTTTGTGAATCATGACGTTTTCTTATAAGACTCGCTCTAACAGAAACAAATTAATTTTACATGCTAATTCCACTGAAAACTTTCTTCTATTTTCTATTTCAAAGCTACTGTTTATTAGAAGAATTGTTAGGATCACTAAGTAATGTTTTCTTTTTAAACTCAAACAAACTGATACAATTTACGGCTTAAAATTTAATAAAAACGTTCTTCTGGTTTATAGTTCAAGGCTGTTGTCTGTCAAAAGAAATTTAGACGTATCTATCTATCTATCTATCTATCTATCTATCTATCTATCTATCTATCTATCTATCTATCTATCTATCTATCTATCTATCTATCTATCTATCTATCTTTTTGTCTGTCCGCTTATTTTCTATATAACAAAGTCATTAAATATACCTGATGAAAGATGCCAATCGTACATGTGTTATCGGTAGACTTCCACTTCATTTTTAGGCATGGGAATAAAATTTATATAGTTGCAGTAATTTTATATAGATATAGATATATACATAGATATAGATATAGAAATAAACTGACAGAAACAGAGGGAATGTATGCTTTTGCTGTATAGTTTACTTAAAGACGAAATTGCGAGAAGATTTTTTTAATGAAAAATCAAAACTAAATATAAAAAACTCTAAAAGGCAGTCCATTGCGTTGCTGCTTTTCTATGACAGTGTTACAGATGCATACAGATGTTCCGTTTAACTTCATTTATATTTGTAATGCACTTAGTATTTTTTAGAAAACACAAAAATTACGTTACAATGTTTCAGCGAAATTTAACTTGCATTTGTACAGGGAAAAATACAACATTTTGTAAGACTTTCAGAAACCCTTATGATTCAATGAAAGAACTTTACACATAATTAAAGACAGCGAGTGTTTCAGGTTCCTATATTTCATCTTCTTTCCTATTCGTTTAAAGGAAGATGTCCAGTATTTAACATAAAAACTTTGAACAACATACTAGAAACTGGGCCAATGCTATTAAACTGAAATGGGTCAGTTAAAGTATTTCTTTATTAATTCAAAACTGTATGCTGTATGTTTTGCACATTTAATACAATAACACATACTTTTATATATTTCATATTTCATTTTTTAAACCACAATTTTTACCTTCTTAAGATTACTCGCATTTGCTGCTTTTGGAATTTTGTTCTGAAAATAGCTAACGACGTTAGGTACGGCTGTTTTGGATAATTATAAATATCTAAATGTACACATTTCAATTGAAGAAGCTTGTTTTATAGTCATAGATGCGTTTATTTGTGAAATCATTCCTGTACTAATAGTATCATTCCAGCGAATGGATTTTCATCAAGGATGCAGCACCATCCACAAATTTAAACATTCCAGTCCCTACAACTGAACGTGTAATTTCAGCCATTTTCGGTAACAAGTGCCACCATGTGGCGATTAAAAATATTGCATTCGTGGATCCCAGCCAACAAACCATATATTAAAGAAATACGTAAAACATTTATATTCATCTCTCTCTATTCAGCTTTTCTAATGATTTTGTTTTGTCGACATTTAATGACATTTAATGAGACGACATTTCACCTTTCTGAAAGAATGCATAACTGTAAAGAAGAAAACTAGCATTGTGACATTAGAACGAAAGATTTCCTTTAGTATAGCGACAAAGTTTTTAGTGCCTTTTAAAAAGAAATTTATTTATAAAATTGCGAAAAAAATATTCAGGTTTAAATCTGCCTTAATTGTTCCGTTTGTGCCTTTTTCTTCATTACGTATGTATTTAATTGTTTTATTTGCAATTACGTTACCTTTGTATTAGTATTCATTTATTGGCAATACGTTCTTCTTCTCATTGTTATTCATTGAAATTATATGATTGTTTCAGGAAGAACTTTATGTATTAAATAACCTCCTTCAAACTGTTTGTACTTAATACAGTGAAACTGGTCTTTATAAAGCCGCGATAGAAACAAAAATTCAGTTTCTGGTTTGTATGCACGGCCTGCGAGGATATAATTATGAGGTACTATAAACAATTGTACTTTTATTCCGCAGTTTTATTCCCTACCAAGATGGACTGAAGCTGCAATTAAGGATATGTTTACAACTAAAACCACATGATAATTTAAAATAGGTATAATTATGTGCCAGAAACATTTAAAAGAGATAAAGTGTCAAATTTAGGGGCCATTTACCCGCTCTCACCTCTAACGCAACAGCAGAGCTTACACAATTTGGAGCGGGTCACCTCACGAAGTGAACAGCCACGAGGCGCCAAGTTGTACACAAAGGTTAAAGGGGATGACCTTGACGTTACGAAAGTTCAAAGACAAAGTAAAAAACATTTTGAAACATTAGTTGGATTATAATAATCCGGATAGCGGTGACGGTACAAACATATTTACGACATTTACTGTAAGTCCGTCAGGAAAATATTAATAACCGTTATTTTGCCTTATTTTGTTTACGTTGGAATTAATGGTGAACATATAACAAATAGATAGATAGATAGATAGATAGATAGATAGATAGATAGATAGATAGATAGATAGATAGATAGATAGAATAACGAATAAGTAAATTACTGCCCTAAACCGAGACAATTTCAGTCGTAATAACGTGATATACTTTCTAATTGCAAACATTTAATCTATTTTATTTGTTTGTTTATTTGTTATTCCACTGTTGATTTGTGTTTTAGAAAGAAAGAAAGAAAGAAAGAAAGAAAGAAAGAAAGAAAGAAAGAAAGAAAGAAAGAAAGAAAGAAAGAGAAAGATTAATTCAAGGTGCTCGTAGTTAGATAGGTCGATAGTGTATAAGCTCTACAGATAGATAGATAGATAGATAGATAGATAGATAGATAGATAGATAGATAGATAGATAGATAGATAGATAGATATTTAATCATTAATTTATTTAGTCATGTGCTGTTTATGCTAACACGATTTTAGACATGTTTAAAGATGTTTTACACTAAACTCGGTGCGAAAAAATGCATAATCAAAAGACGCTGCTGCCTATTTAAATGTTATTTTAATATACTGCATAAGTTCACATGCTTCCATGATATAAAATGTAATAGACAGAGTTAAAAGAATACATTATGAGACATTTTTTTTTGCCTGTGAAATAAGACAGCGTAAGTAAATGTAAATAAATATAGCTGAATTGACATATCAGTGTTCTGGATGTAAAATACACATTGAGAACCAAAAAAATACTAATTTATTTCCAATGATAACATTCTATAAGTTCAAAAGAGTTCTGATATAGCAGGTTTAAAGAACAAGTGAGCTTTCTTCTGAGTAATTCTGAAGATTTTTCCTTTAAATTGTCGTTTATTTTATTTTATTTTTTGAGGTAATAGGGTTGAACAAATAATGTCACAAGCTACTTTGTTGCATAGATGATGATTTTTGTTTCTTCAAATACTGAGTTTCACTTATAGTCACTCAAAAACTGACACCGCAGGAGTAAAGAACTGTAATTGAATCCATCCGATGTATCCCTTTTTTGGTGAAACGTGTGCCTCCGTCTCCCCTCACTCGTTAGAATAAAGGATTCCCTGTGAAATATTGCAGTCGATCCCTGTTCATTTTCTTTTCTTTCATTCTTCTATTCTGAAACCAGATTTTCACTTGCCGGTCGGTGAGATTTAGCATTCTGGAGAGTTGCACTCTTTTTTCCTTGTTTATGTAAACATTGAAGAAAAATTCCCGTTCAAGTTCTCTGATCTGGTATTTCGTGTAGGGGCATCTCTTTTTTCTTGACCTTGAAGAAGCTAGAAGCAGAGCGAAATAAATGTAAGTATGATGTTAGACTAGACAGAAAAAAATAAAAAAACACAGTAAAATATGTTCACACCACAATGAGCATCGCTTCTGTTTATTATAAAGTACACATGACACTTCATATCTATCTAATACATAGTCCCTTTCTATCTATCTATCTATCTATCTATCTATCTATCTATCTATCTATCTATCTATCTATCTATCTATCTATCTATCTATCTATCTATCTATCCGTACAGAACCAATTCATTCACCTCTAGGTATTATTTTACAAGCTCACTTTTTGTTTTTTTAATGTATCCGTCTGTATCTTATTATTGACTTTTCAATCATTATATTTATATATTTTTATTATTGTTCAGCTAACTATTTTGTGTGTCTGTGTATATGTGTGTGTGTGTGTGTGTGTGTGTGTGCGTGTGAGAGAGAGAGAGAGAGAGAGAGAGAGTATGTGTATATGTATAAAATTAGCAGTTTATTATTTGTTCTTACAGTGGCTTTATGAAAATATATTTTTAAATAAAATATTTAACAATAACTATCATTTCAGTTAAACTGCAGTAATAAGGACATGTTTTTTTTTTTTTTTTCTGTCCACCCTGGCCATCGGACCTTACTCCTTTCTATATTAACTAATGTTGCCTTATTTTAATTTCTTATTTTGTCTTTTATTTTTCTTCTCTTCATTATGTAAAGCACTTTGAGCTACTTTTTGTATGAAAATGTGCTATATAAATAAATGTTGTTGTTGTTGTTGATGTGTAGCAATTAAAGGATAGTTCAGTCCATTATTTCGTGTGTGTGTTGGTGTGTATGTGTGCATATTTTTGATTGTGAGTATAGTGATCTTTATAAAACTAACCTTTACTTTTTGAGATGTCACAATGTGTGACAATACATTTTTAAAATCTATCTATCTATCTATCTATCTATCTATCTATCTATCTATCTATCTATCTATCTATCTATCTATCTATCTATCTATTATATAGTGCCTTTCATATCTATCTATCTATCTATCTATCTATCTATCTATCTATCTATCTATCTATCTATCTATCTATCTATCTATCTATCTATCTATACATACATACATATATACATACATGCGTATAGATGTATATACGTGCATGTGCTTCCAGATATATATTAGAAAATATTTCATTGTACGTGTTGCTTACGAACGACCTTACATATTAGCATACAAGCATTGCTGCAAATATTCCAAACTTATCAATAAGATCATTTTCAAAATATGCATCTATAGATAGATAGATAGATAGATAGATAGATAGATAGATAGATAGATAGATAGATAGATAGATAGATAGATTCGCTTGCAATTTTATATGTTAGAGCAAAATAAATGTAAATAACCTGACCTGATCGATAAGATAATTGTGAAATTATCTATCTACTAGTGAAACACACAGACCTACGGTCCCGTTTAATTGCCATTTTTTTTGCAGAGCATATCATGTCATAAACTTTCGATTAACACTGAGATCAAGCGTGTGTGTGTATTTGAGTATGTGTGTGCGTGTGTGTAGGTAGACAGATTGATATATACAAAATATGATTGTATATGTCGCATGCTTTCAATAATCCGGTCTGTGAACGGTGAAATTATTACATGAGATTATTTGCGCTCAAAACAGGTAAGGGTATGTTAAGTGATATGTAATGCCCTAGAAATATTCCGTAAGCCCACCTAAACTGTTTTCTCATCGTAAATAGTTTTACAACAGCAAAGCAAATCTTACAGGGTATATAAAAATCATTTGCATGCTTATAAAGTTTCACATAAAATCCGAGCGACAAAGTGCCGGACTTGTCCTCTAACCTTTCTCAATTTCAGATATACCTACTTGCTCCGCTGCCCTTCTCCTCCGTACAGTTCGATGAAAAGGACTCTTCGTCAGGATTCTCCACGGTGCTTTGTTTGCCTTCCTCCGTGGATTCTTTCACACAGACTGCGTCCCCGTTGAAATCGCCAGCGGCTTTTTCTCTCGAGTGTTCAGCATTTGACTTCTCCGGCTGGGTGCTTGCAGCCTCGAAAAAGGGATCGAAACACTGAGGAAGAACACCATTTCTACCAACGTTAGAGGGAAAATTGCAAGACGTATTGACGCTTCCGTGGTGATTATAGACAGGATCGTTTTTGAAGATCATTTCCGTTCTGCTTGTCGACTGCATTAAATCTCTGTGCATAACGTCGTCAGACGAGTAGTATGAAGCATAATTACCTCGGTAGTGCCATTTACTTGGGTGTTCAAGTCCGTAGTCTCTAAACGCAACTTCGCGGAAAGGCTGCATCTGCGTGATGTTGGAGGAATAAGGAAAGTTAATTTGACAAGAAGTAGTTTGTGGTAAAAAAGATGACATGGTGGAAAAATCCGGCGGAGACACGTAGTAGGTGCAGCTCGGCAGATACATATTTGAGGAACAGTTACTGTGATCGTCAAACTCCGTCATGTCTTCTTTTGTGTTTCTGAGAGGGAACAGGCAGGGCTGTGCGCTAAACTTTGTCCATCTATTACTCCGGGATCCGTAAAGGGGGGAAAAAATCGGAAACGTAAGCTGACGCGCAATTCATCTTGATCGATTCTTGAGGTAATAGTGTCATGTGATCACTGTGGCAAATTACCATATATCAATATCAGTCATTTTGAACCATCTATAAACGCGCGTGTAGGTGATACTATTGGAGAAAAGCTATTGGCTGCCGAGCAATACCGGAAATCCAGTCTAAATATCTGGTATTTTCACAGTCTGCGTTAAACAAACACTGGCAAAGCACACTGACTCAGACTAAGCGAGGCCAAGCTAACACATCCTGCACCATTTTCTGTTTTGTGCTAAATTATCTTACCCGAAGTCGCCGTACACGCAAAAACTAATCCCATCGCTAGTAACCATTTGAAGAACCATTTAGAGACGCTGATTCCCCAGTCTGCTGGCCCTTTTTTTCTGCGTGTTTGCTTGTTGGCGTCATTTGGGTTTCAGATTTAGATTGGACTAAAAAAAAAAAAAAAAAAGCGGAGGACGTTGAAATTTAAATATGCAAGTAGGAACGCTTTGTTTCGCCAGTAAACGCTCGCTCAGTTGAGGAAAAAATGTGCAACCATGTAAGCTAAGAGGGCAATGGCAAAAAAAAAAAAAATTCACATCCAAGGAAAAGAATAAAACACGTTATGTGTAGTTTTACTGAGTGACAGTAACAATTTAACTGCTGATTTACAATAAAATACAGTAGAAAAATAAAAGTCAAAATGACCCATATATATATATATATATATATATATATATATATATATATATATATATATATATATATATATATATATATATATATATATATATATATATATTTATGTGTGTGTGTGTGTGTGTGTGTGTGTGTGTGTGTGTGTGTGTGAATTTCCATATCATTGATGATTTCTAAATCATTATTTACTGACACATTTCATATCACACTATTTTGATTTGAGCCAAAAACAACTCGCCCTGTTTATCTTTGAACAACAATATTAATTTCTATAGCACATATAGTGTAGCTCAATGTGTTTTTCAAAGAAAGAAAGAACAGGAAAAACAGAAAAATTTAATTTTAAAAAATTGTCTAGAATGAATGAAAGACATATGCAGTAAGCTACAGTCATGTGTAATAAACAATATCATTTGCAAATTATATCGGTAAAGAACAGTGTGGTTAATTAGATTGAAACTAAAAATAACGTGATGCGATTTATTACACTCTTCTTTGTTTTATTCCACAAAAGTGTTAAGTCTGTAAGCTTTTTAATGATCCATAGTCGTTCATCATACATAAACATTAACAATAAGAAACGGGGATAGAAAACAAGTATTATTAATACACTGTAAATAGATACACATGTAAAAAATATAATATATGGTATAGATGCATAAATATGTAAGAGACTTTTTGATAGATAGATAGATAGATAGATAGATAGATAGATAGATAGATAGATAGATAGATAGATAAAAATTAATTTTAAACAGACAATTATTTGGAGAAATAATTCAATTGCAATCATATTAACAGGAAGCAGTCCATAATAATGGAAGACTCTTACAATTTTTACAATTTTTACTCACATTTTATGAAATAGTATTTTTTTTTGTTGTACGTAAAACGTAAAAATGTTTATAATCGATTATAGATAGATAGATAGATAGATAGATAGATAGATAGATAGATAGATAGATAGATAGATAGATCACATTATTAATGTACCTTAAGAACACTGCTTAATGAAATAGCCCTGCTAAGATTCTAGAAATAAAATCACATTTTGTTTCAAAGTTCCACCGTTCTCTTAAACTAGTAAGTTTTTTTTTAATATATAAAACAATGATTACATTTCTTTACATGAATATATATATATATTTACGTGTAATTAAACAAACAATTCGCATTTATTCATGACAGATTCAAACAACGAATTGAAACTTTCTCAGTTATAAAATGATGAAATTCTTACTTTACCAAAGTCATCCTTATTTGACGAAGTTGATTATATTATTATTAGCTCCATTGCTACAAATCTGGCAAAGACGCGAAGGTTAAAAAAGAACAAAAAGAGAAGATAAACACCTTCTTTGAGACTTTATACGAAAGGCCCATTCCGAGGTTCAATCGCTATCTTCACACTGCCAAGTACAAAGCAACTTCCATGGCTTTGAACGTCTGTGCTTTTCAGACGATGCACCGTCGGCCAGTCACAGATATCCGTCACAAGACAATTTGTTTTATTGCACACAGACCAAAGGAAGAGCTTGCGTATTTATTGTTTTCCTGATAGAATGAACACCGCAGACTCTCAGCTTTATAGACAGTTAAACACTAAGTCTTTAGAGTGGAAAATATTTTGAGAGTTAAGGGTGCTTTTTTACCAGTGCAGTGGACAACTTACGTATAGCACACTTCCAGAAATCCCGAGCTTCTTTATTAAGTAATTGCAAAAGAGTAAGATACTTTTCTCCTATAAGCAGTTAGAGAAAAGCGTACATTTATAGTGGCATCTCCAGTTGTTATTGTGCTGAATTTGAATGTCCTGTCTGTAAACAAAAATATTTTACAATCTATATGCAACGTTATAACTCAAAGAAGAGTTCTGTGCAAAATGGGATTCAAATATTTAGATAGATAGATAGATAGATAGATAGATAGATAGATAGATAGATAGATAGATAGATAGATAGATAGATAGATAGATTAAGCAATCGTCTTGTATAGATGAAAACGGTTGTGTAACGGAAACCCTTTATTGATTTATTTTAAATAATAATAAAATCATTAAATGTGAACGTGTATTTCTACCTACATCACAAATATCATTTTCTAATTTAATGTAAATTCTAGATTTTCATTATTCGAAAGAAAGCAAGTAAAACTTTGCGTGGATGTATATTCTAGGCGTTTAATTCTTTACTAAAATGCGCTCCTCGGCATTCTGAGCACTGCACCATTTGTTTAATTATTCAAGATAATGATGCCTGCAGAAGAAAGCTAGTTCTTTTATATTCGATTAAGAAAAAAAAAGCAGCAAAGGAAAGGAAAAAAAATCCCCCTCACATAGATTTCTAGAACTTAATGTAAATTCTACAAGGACACTAACTTGACCTTAACTTTGGTACTTGGCTGAGAACGTTACCACGAAATTGATAGCTGCTGTAAACAAACCCAGTCTGTGCAATCGCCCTGGTCTAATTAACGTTTCTATTCACTGCAAACTCGTTTGAAAACATTAATGCTAACAGATCGACCGTGATCTGATTTTTCTTACAGTACCTGTAACGATTTACTATTTTTGAACATGTCTTCTTTTTAATGCATTGTTTACAGAATAGTTTATATGGGAAAATGACTTTAACGTACAAAGAAAAACAACTGCAAATATTTCCAGGTTTCCGTGGGAAATGTGAAGAATTAATCTTTTCCTTTGCTCAATTTACATTTTTTTCTTTTGATACCTTAAGTGCATAGCATGTTGAAAAATTTCTGTCTGCGGACACATAAGCACGTGTTATGCGGTGTCTGATTTCCTACTTGTGCTTTCCGCTTTTTCAGTGGTGGTTTTCAAACGTGCAAGATAGCCACGACCTGAAGGATAGGGCGTTTTTATTTTCAAATTATTTGTACTTCTGCTGCTCAAATATACTAAGGGAAATGTAACGTTTCGGAAGAACTGTGAACGTGATAGATAGATAGATAGATAGATAGATAGATAGATAGATAGATAGATAGATAGATAGATAGATACTATAAAAGTACTGTAAATGTAAAATATGTAAGGTAAATTCTGCAATAGATGGAAATGCACTACAAAAATGCACAGATAATTGAACCACATTGTAACAGATAAATTATACTATATACACCAGATAGACAGACGTACAGACAGACTGATAGATACCTAAATTAAAAAAAAAATCTTGGTTTAATATTTTCAATAAATATTTTTGTCTAATTAAAGATTTCATAGTACACATCTAAAGCGAGAGTAGGCTCCAAAATTCATTAAAACTGGAATTTGCAATTTAGTCACATAAACAGCATAAGACGACGGATAATATTCATAATAATAATAATAATAATAATAATAATAAGAAGAAGAAGAAGAAGAAGAAGAAGAAGAAGAAGAAGAAGAAGAAGACAAATAAATAAATCTATTTATTAATTTAACAACATTGCCTTTCACGTCACAGATTTTACCGTATACTTAATCATCTGCTCAGTTTCTTTTGAATGCTGTGTCTATCGGTTTCTCAAACTCAGAAACCTTTAGCTTTAAACCTTAAAGTTCTAAAGAAGTATTACAACATATTAGTAATAAATAAGCTATTTTAATGTGTGATTTTTTTCTCCCACATTTGTCGAATTTTTAAAATATGTTGTTTTTGCTGTTCACAGCACTCTTACCTACATCCTTATGTGAGATTGTTTACACACCCTTTTGAACACCCGTCCATAAATACTGTGTTGGCTTGTTTTCAACATAATCGTAGCTTCTTCATTTCAACTGTTAGTCCATTTTTGCATCAAATGTCGTTTTTTTTTTCATTATTTCTATTAACATCGCTTAAGAAATGGTATAATAGTATCAAAACATTACTCTGACTAAATATGTCACAGTATGCTACATACAATGCTCACAGTGGTGTAAACTTGTGGATTCCCGTTTTTCTGTTACGTACTTCCTATGCGTGAAAATCTTCCTTTAGATTTCTACACAAAGGCGAACCGCAACAGCAAACGCTATTTACACAAATAAAAACACAAATTCGGAAAATTGATCTCTAGTATTCTGCTACCTAACTTTATGTGCATTAATATAAATATTTCCGTCAATTCGCTGTGATAATTGCTATAATCAATAAAATTGTTTACTTTATCTATTACATTTTAAATCAGTTAAACATGAAACATGGACTTTTATTTTCCTCAGGTATGTCCGCACACTTTTGAAAATTGCTTTAGCTATAATGTAGTTTAACTTTCAGGCCTTCAAATAAATGCACGGTGTATTCCACAGAAGCATATCCACAGTCACTCCGCTTGCTTCTAGTAGATTAATAAGTGAGTTAATGTAAATAACAAATCACTAGTGCTAAATTAACACTTCAAAGTGCATATGAAAACACTCTTCCTGTGTATACTTTTTAAAACCGTTACCGTAACAATATAAGCATTCATTTAACACTGATTTTGCCTTTTTTTTTGTTTCATCTTTACAACACTGTCCTCAATATCTGTATTTGTCTATCTAGGAATTAACTTTCTAATCACTTTCTTGTCTACAATTTTTTTTTTCTATTCCCCGATCTATTTTTTTAATCGTCTCTCTATTGCTTTACTCCTTCAATTATTTTGGTCGAATCAATTATATAATGCCTTTCCATTCTATCTATCTATCTATCTATCTATCTATCTATCTATCTATCTATCTATCTATCTATCTATCTATCTATCTATCTATCTATCTATCTATCTATCTATCTATCGTTTATTTATTTATTTGTTTGGAGTGAGATTAATTTTTTCCGATGGATTCTTCACATCACTAAACAGTATTATGGCGAATACACAGAGCCCTGTCCTCTCTCTTCTTTTCTAAGTTAATTACTGGTCATAAAGGTACTTACATTACAAAAACCCGGTTTTTCAGTTTGTTATACCAGTGAAATAACATATTGGCTGTCTTTTTATAGAGCCTTTAGAATTACCTTTATTCTTGTTGATGTTATTGATAAACACATTTTACCTAGATAGCAAAGTGTATGCTTGGAAGAGAACAAGTGATGAGCAACTTTAACCTTAACTAACATGTAGTTAGTTAACTTGAACTTGACAGCAAATACGCCAGCCAGAGTTGACGATTCAGCAAACGAAGGTGTTCTAAACATATGTGTCTAAATATAAGGTTTCGTTTTGGCAGTCCGTCATCATACATTCAACTATGACGTTAATTGACCACATTTCTTTCTTTCTTTCTTTCTTTCTTTCTTTCTTTCTTTCTTTCTTTCTTTCTTTCTTTCTTTCTTTCTTTCTTTCTTTCTTTCTTTCGAAGCTGTTCTGATGTCACAATGCCAACATTAGTCTTTAGAGTTATCTATTTTTTAAGTAATCTGAATATGTCAACAAATTTTTTTTTTGAATACCTGCAATAAGATAACCATTCTAAAAAAGAAGACATGGATATGCAAACATACTCATAAACACATATGTGTATTTGTGTTGTTCGTGATACAAATTAAATAGAAGTAATTCAAGAGGTAAGAGGCAAATGAAGAAACAAGTCTCTCTTATATATGCACACCTGTCACATTCATAATGAAATCCAACATCACTACAGAGTTTTTCATACATGTTTTATTGTTATGCTTGAATTAAAAAAGACACCTAAAGGAATAAGAAGATATAGTACATAATTATATAGAAAGAAAAAAAACATTTTCATTTTATAGCAGCACAAGAATGCTTTTCTGTCCAAGTCAAAATATTTACATACAAACTGCATGCTTGATTAAATAATACAATGCATTCGTCGCTTATACCATCGATAATTTCATAAACTTCATATTTTTGCAGGCTGTGCTTATTTACTGATAAAGTCAGTCGTCTTCAATTTTTCATTTTCCATCTTACACGTCGTTGTGTTCTTTTCCAGAACTGCATAACTTCAATATATCGAAAGTGCATGCTCCCGCATAATTAAACGTTTCTTTTTCATCCTTCGGTTTTGAAACCAAATTTTAACTTGTTGGTCGCTTAAATATAGCCTATCTGAGAGTTCCTTTCTTTTCTGCCTGTTAATGAATTCATTCATGAGGAACTCATTCTCAAGTTCAGCAATCTGATGTTTAGAATAAGGTTTTCTCTTCTTTCTTGACCTTACTTGGGTCGGACACCATGGCAAGCCTAAAGAAAAATAAAATTAAATCCACGATTATATACATTTTCTTTATAGGTTATCTGCAAAACAACATAGATAGATAGATAGATAGATAGATAGATAGATAGATAGATAGATAGATAGATAGATAGATAGATAGATAGATAGATAGATAGATAGATATTGCACTTTCATACAAATATGACATCTTTAAAGGTAAAGGTTAACTTAGAGATTAAGCGTTCATTTTTAAAAAAATCACTATATTCACCAAATATGCACACACACCCAAACTCACTACGTAATACAGTTTCATAGAACATTGCAGTTTATAAACACACGAACATTCTTGCCGAACACTGTAAGCTGTCCTACCCTCTGACAAGGATGCCCTGCTGCAAGGCGGACTGGATCGTGACTGCATTGTCATATTCAAGCTCATTGATTGCTTGCCAGCTTCGGCTGTGCTTTGGTTAGCGGTTTGTACCTCGGGATGAGATGATGTAGCATGCAGACAGTTATCCATATTACAGAAATCATACTTTGCGGAAGAAGCGCTGGTAGGAGATGCATTGTCTTGGTGACTTGAAAACGACGTCTCTCTTCCCGATGATTTAAGGCTGCCTGTTTCCTGGAAGTAGTACTTACTGGGTTCGTCCAGTTGCCCTTTGTCGGTGTTATTATTGGTGAGTGGCACTGAGCTCACCAACAGTCCTTGTGAGTAAGCCGCCACTGATCTACTAGTAGAGGATGTGCACGAACTAGCGGAACTCCATGGAAGAGGATACACATCTCTGCGTGTACAAGGCATCTGTGGAATTCCCGAAAGATGGGCCCCATTTCCACGAATGCCAGGGAAATAGAAAGAATCAGATGGCTGGAAATTCAACAGCGAGCCCACATAACTAGGACTAAGGATGTTTCGCTCACACATTTCCGAGGAACAGCTGAGCAGCTTCTTGTTGCCCTTTTAGCGTTTACTCAGGAGTTGGAAGATTGCAGCTGGTGATTGGCTAAGGGTCTTACACGTGATATGCAAAGCTTTAGAAAATTACTCCACCTATGCTTACGCTTTACGTTTACAGTTTTCTTAACACTCAAGAACCAAAATGTTTGAAAATAAAATGAACACTGCCTATCTATCTATCTATCTATCTATCTATCTATCTATCTATCTATCTATCTATCTATCTATCTATCTATCTATCTATCTATCTATCTATCTATCTATCTATGTATACTGGTTCTTTAATGTCAGTTTATGATTACTGGGTTGTGTGGTTCCTCTTGGAACCTTTTCTTGAAATATCACCATTTAATTCTGTGAACGGTATTTGCATATGAAGATGGTTCTTATACTTTAAAAAGCGTCATTATATATATTTATATATATATATATATATACATATATACACTGTATACTGTATATATATACTGTATATATATATTGTATACTGTATATATATATATATATATATATATATATATATATATATATATATATATATATATATAAGTCTTTAATATTTGATAGGCTGCCTAGCAGGACACTAACAGATTAAGAAATCCTGGACTTAGTCTGTAGTAGTGAATGCAGCAAGAATCCTTGTACCTGGTACTATCTCTTCGTGCTTATTTACTGTTCTATTACGGATCTAAATAAATAAAGGTCCTTTCTGGAATCTTCATGTGGATGAGTCTTTTGGGAAATAATAATGGTTCCTCTATGCCATTGCTCTGGAGAGCCATTCTAGCATCTTTATTTTTAAGAATCTATCTATCTATCTATCTATCTATCTATCTATCTATCTATCTATCTATCTATCTATCTATCTATCTATCTATCTATCTATCTATCTATCTAAAAAATGGTAGCGAATTAAATTTTATTGTTTTTTTTTTCTGATACAAATCATAGACATTAAACGTATCTAAAAATACAGTATTTAAATATTCAAGTGCTTCTCTGCTGTATACAAAAGTTTAATTTTGAAACGAACAACGTTCCTTACAAATTGTCTCAAGTAACTATGTGTTTTATTTAAATTTTAGATCATCCAACATTGTTAACAACGCACAGAAATAATAATAAACAAATCCCCAAAACAGATTTTTTTTTTATATCGAATGTTTTGTTGAAGAAATAAAATGATCGGCAGACAAGACAAGACTGGAGTATGGGATTTCATTGTGGGAATATGTTTGTGTGACGGTTGTATACATGGCTGGTGTATATATTTCGCGTGATATTTCAAATATTTCCTCACATTTATCCTAACTTCCAAAACATATTGATTGTAAATATGAGTCGTTATATTCACGTTCTTGAAACATACCACATACTCTTAAAAATAAAGGTGACAAAGCTGTTCTTCATAGCGATGGCACAGGTATCCATTTTGGGTTCCTAAAAGAACCATCCGCATGATGTTTCCAGAAGGAACCCTGGTTTACTGAGATTCGTAACAGGTTCCATAAATGACTATGAGAAAATGATAAAAAAATTTGTGATTTTAAACTGTTGCTACACACAGATCCAGTTTAGGTTTACTTTATTATCTTGCCTACTAGACATTAAAGATTTCTGTTTTGCCCGAATATTAGGAACCTTTTTTTATAAAAATCAAAGATCCAATTCTATATTCGAAAAACACTTCACAGACTGAAATGGTTTGTCATTTGGCAAGAATTACTAGCCATTTGTAAAGCAATTGCTCTACGTGGGTCCATACAACATAGTTAAGTGCCATTTTAGAATCAGTATTTTCAAGAGTGAAATGCATTGAACTGAGAGTCACTATGGCGTTTCCAAATATATAATACAAAGAGCAAAAATTCTTGCATGTTCAAAATAGACTCTTTGTATTAATACACACACATGCATACTAATATGCATAAATACATACATACATACATACATATATACATACATACATACATGTAATTGCGCTCTAAAAGATCGTAGTTTATTTTTAAGTGAAGACAACACCCACATATTTTCCATTATTTTACAAAAGGTTTTTCTTTTTTCAGCATTTCTTTATCTTGACAAGCGACCATTCATCATTTAAAATGAACGTTTATCATTTATCAATAATTCAGGATATAAAAATAAAGCCTCCAAAGTGGTTCTTCACAGCGATGCCATTTTTGGTCCCCAAAAGAGCCATCCAGATGAAGGTTTCAGAAAGAACCTTCCCTATCAGGTTCCACAAACAGCCACGAATAGACGACAGCAAATGCTTAGAATACCATCGGGCTCCTAATTTAAAAGGACTCTTTCTTCATTCAGTAGCACAGCATGCGTTCAGGTTTTCTTGATCTGATATAAGCAGCAAGTAACGATTTCTGTTTTGTCCACACACTAGGAACCTTTTCACAACCCAAAATAACTAATGTTATATTTAAAGAACCCTTCGCAGAATTATTATTTTTTTCTTTGTCAAGCAACAGTTCTATGAGGAACCACATTTCCCAGTAAAATACAATTAAAGGAGCGCGATTTCAAAGAGCTTAATTCAGTATTCAGCAATTTAAAAATCAAAATGATATTTATTTTTAAATTACTGAAAACCCGATCACTTGAACACACACCTGGCATGCTCTTTAACATTGCTTTCTAATTTTTTGCAATGTGAATGAAAAACAAATCAATCAAATAAAATAAATAAATAAATAAATAAAAGCAGAATGTTGGCAAAAGTACATATAGAAATAATTAGATTATCACAATACTGATTTATGTACTTATTTCCCTTTTTGTTTCAGAAAATGCTACGTTCCTAAGCATGTAGTCAACCATGTTTTATAACTTATTAGAAAATATAAATGTTCTTTTATTGGATTTAAGCGTGTTTATTTTAAACGCACGAACGCAGAAATGTATATTAAAGACAGATGGCGTGCCAGTCTCATCACGCGATATATAAACTTTTATATTTGAAATCCACTAATGCCATGTAGCGCATCAAAGAACCAAAAACCTCCACGGAAAGCAACCACGTAAAGACTTAAAGAGCAGCGGAGGTTTTCATTTTTATAGCTTACGTTGTACGTTCCGAGCAGTGTCAAGCTGTAGGAGCTGTTGACGCTGGTCTTCACCTTTCCGTTTTGAAGTGATTGCCATTTCTCTTTTTTGATGGACCCCAAAAGCGGGTGTAAAGCAGAAAGTCTTCCCACCACACAGAGCGCAGGGCTACTGATTCAATGCCACACAGACGGATAAGAATGAACTTGTTAAGGGATGTTTAAAGACGCCCATTAATGGTTAATTCGGACGTTAAGATCTTCTTTGTCTTTGTTTTTCCATCAGACTATATAACGAAAAATGTGTAAATGTTATCTGCCCGCTGACAAAATAAAAAGGACTTTTAACGTTTCGGCGTTGCAGACCAACCTTCTGTATTTTAAGAAACGACATGTCATTTGTTTTCGGATGCACGCCGAGTTACTCTCTTTAAAATAACAGAACGATAACACAGGAATAGCATTTTTGGTTCAGGAAAGAACCATCTACATGAAGGATCCAGAAAGAACCTTTATTTACTGTATTTAGATCCATAACAAGTTTCAAAAACGCAGTTCGCGTTTCATTCTTCTGTTACTACCCTGGTATGCGGCCTTAAAGATTTCTACTTTGTCTACATACTGTATTAGGAATCTTCCCAAGTCCCAATGAACAAAATCCATCTACGAAGACACCCTGCCCTGAATGAGTGGGTTCTTTAGGAGGCAATGGATCTACGAGGAACCACCGTGACCGAACCAGCAGTCTCTCCGTGTGAAAATGGAACCAACTGAAACCCTTTAGTGTAGGGATTCATTTTTGTTAGTGCTGAGGAAAGATAGCCTTTGTTTAGCGCCACTAATAAATGAACTGAACTGTTAAAATTGATCTGCAACACTAAAAGACCAGCTTGGTCGAATGGAACAAACACGAAATGTACACGGAAATTAACAAATGTTCCCTAAATTTGAAAATGAACAAATGAAATATATTAACGATGTATTGTTAGTGGTCTAGTATGTTAGTATGCGTTAGACAGACACAGAGATAGATAGATAGATAGATAGATAGATAGATAGATAGATAGATAGATAGATAGATAGATAGATAGATAGATAGATAGATAGATAGATAGATGAGGCACTATATAGATAGATAGATAGATAGATAGATAGATAGATAGATAGATAGATAGATAGATAGATAGATAGATAGATAGATAGATAGATCAGAAAGGCACTAGATAGATAGATAGATAGATAGATAGATAGATAGATAGATAGATAGATAGATAGATAGATAGATAGATAGATAGATAGATAGATAGATCAGAAAGGCACTAGATAGATAGATAGATAGATAGATAGATAGATAGATAGATAGATAGATAGATAGATAGATAGATAGATAGATGTGAATTGCAGTACATTGTATAAGCATAATATAGTTTGTGCATTAGATAGACAGAAATGTATTTACATAAAGCACAGACAATTGAAATGCACTGTAATAGATACATGGTACAATATATGGACAATACAGACCGACCGACAGACAGACAGAAACTACCCAGAATGAAATGAAATGAAATGGTGATTTCATGCAAAGGTTCTACGATGAGCTATACAACCTAGTAATAGTGCCATGAAAGAACCATTATTTTTAAGAGTGTAGATAGATAGATAGATAGATAGATAGATAGATAGATAGATAGATAGATAGATAGATAGATAGATAGATAGATAGATAGATAGATAGATAGCACTTTATTTTTCCAAAGAGGGCAAATTGGCTTTTTTAGCCAACAAATACATAAACGTTATATTATGACAAACATAAACCTCCCTCTTAAATACACACCAGAATAACTAAAATAAAACAAAACGTCTGACTTAAGGCCTGCTTTTTCCTATATTTTTTCTGTTACTCCTGAATGCAATCGTTTTATAATACAAGTTCAAACATTTCATTAATGACCTAGCAACGAATTTCCGAATACGGCAATTCCTGACACTGTATTAATACAGGTTGCTATGTTATTCAGAATAGTTTTTAGGGTGATAAATTGCAGAAAGTATCCTGATTTGCGTTAGCTTTGCTTATAACGAAAACTTTCAGTTTAAATTCAGCATCAAAGAACAATTTCAACGGCATTGAAAAAGTAGGTTTACGCTATTAAATAGTAAAGGTTTTCCCCTGTGTGCTTGTTAAATGATTTATGTTCTTTACGTTATCATTTTCTGAGAGTACACATTAAAAGTTTACGTACGAAATAAGAAAATAGAATACAGTTATACGTTTGGTTTTAATAATAGAGTATGCGCCTCAGTGCAAATTGAACGTGAATAGTCCTCATTCATCTGTTAGCATATCGTAAACAGGCACATTACATATTATTCCACTGAGAAAATGTTACACTTTAACAATAATTTATGTTTTGTGTGTTTGCAAGAAAGGCTAATTGATAATTAAACTTAGTTTGTTTTTTAAAAAAAATCTGATTCACGCTCAAAGTCGCTTCAGAAGGAGATGCTTTTCCCAACTGTTACCAGAAGATGGCGAAATAATCACGTTAGATGTAGCACCAGTTAAACGTCAAGGTCGAACCTATCATTTTCCTTTCAAGGTCAACAGCAAAGAGACCGAAGTATACAGTTAACAAGCACAACACAGAGAAGAAAAAAGGTTAATTTTAAACAAACACAGCAAAATTAAAAACTATCGCGACGAATGACATCGTACGTTTATTTACAACATAATTGAATTGCTTTTACCTTTAACAGGAAATTGAGACAAACTTTTCAAGTTCTGTGAGTTTTTTTTTAATATAATATACGTCTTTATCATTACTAATAAAACAGAATATTAACTGATTCATTTTAAAATATGTTAACTGGATTGGGGGTAACAATTAAAAAAAAATCATGGATGTATTTGAATGTTACTGTACATTTAATTTATTCTGCTTAAATTTGGGAATTTTCTAAAAAATGCAACGATATCTATGTATTTTGAAGCAGCAAAAAGTCCCCAAAAGTTTTAACCATGAATTCTTCTAAAAACAAACTGGGCTGAAACATTTTATAATTTAGTAACGGGATTAGACTGTTTAGTCTCGTGTGGAACCTTAAAAGACGACACGGGTCTCCTTTACCAAAGTAATACTATACTTTACAGGGAGCTGACCTATTCAATAGCTGATACGTAGTTTGGAATGAAAACTTATTCCAGTCCCTTTTTGAAAGAGCGAATATTGCGAGGGGCAGCTAATTTTGTTCTTTAAACGTCCTATGTGTTTCCAATAAGGACATAATCACAATCTTAGGCGTTTAGCCCTGAGAACCCCTGTGTCCGTGTGTGGAGGATGAATCCCACACATTTTCCAGTACTGAACTGCGTCATATCTATCTATAAAGTTTAAAAAGCAACCATTTTCTTAGGGTTTAATGAAAAGTTTCACGTACCCTTTTTGAGTGGCTCACAATTTCGGTTCTAAGTCATAAAAGATTTAAGAATGTCATATATTCTTTTGGCTCACAGATAGAAAGACTGAAATGATAAAAAAGAGAATCGAGACATTATGGAAAGCATGTACGGAAACAGATTAATAAAGAGCGACATGTTCCAAAATACTTATTGAAAAAGCCACTTTGTAGCTACGTAGTATAACATTCTCAAACTCAATGAACACAGTTCAGCTGTGCTAAAAAAATCTAACATTCATTTGTCTTTATTCAAAAACAGAACAAACGTGCTTCCGTGTATCAGAATAAAAGGTGAAGAAACGGATACTGAAGATAGATAGATAGATAGATAGATAGATAGATAGATAGATAGATAGATAGATAGATAGATAGATAGAGGTGGAGTGGTGGCTCTGAGACTAGGGATTTGCACTGGCAATCGGAAGGTTGCCAGTTTGAATCCCATAAATGCCAATAGGGATTCTGCTCTGTTGGGCCCTTGAGCAAGGCTCTTAATCTACAATTGCTGAGCTTTGAATAGTGAGAAAAACACTATATAAATGCAAAGAATTATTATTGATAGATAGATATCTAGATAGATAGATAGATTTGGGTCTATCTATAGTACATTTCTACTTGTCTTGCCAGATATACAGTATATTGATAGAATGCACTCCATCTTGAGAAAGCAACAAGTGTGTGTCTCATACAAGATCAACTTATATGAATTGTATTACATTGGCAAGGCATATTAGACAAATAGACACAGAGAATTAAAAACACCTTATTACACAAACAACATAATATATACACTTGTTATAATGTTAGAAGAGGTGGGACAAGAACAGGCCATTCAGTCGCAAAAACTGGCCCATAATTGAAAAAGATAGATAGATAGATAGATAGATAGATAGATAGATAGATAGATAGATAGATAGATAGATAGATAGATAGATAGATAGATAGATAGATAGATAGAAGTAAATTAGTTAAACTAAGCTGAATTGTATTACATTAGAGAAGCATATCAGACAGATATTTTGATTTAAAATTCTATGAACAATGCCCAGAAAATTGCAAAGCACTCTTAGAACATTAGAACATTTCAACATTTGTAATCAAACATGCTCATCCATGCTATGCAGATCATGATTTGTAGCTTTTAAAAGTTCTGCTCTGACACACACGCTCGCATATATATATATATATATATATATATTTATTAAACTATTTCAACCATATATATATATATATATATATATATATATATATATATATATATATATAGGGGGAGTCAAAATTATGTTAACATTTGAATGGCGGAAACAATTTATTCACAAAACATACTTCATATGTGCAAGATAATTTACAGGAATGTCTCAGCCTGTTTGCTATCAAGTTCAAAGCACAAAAACCAATGAGCACCATTTATGGCACAGACACACATTTCACAGGGAATAGATGATACCACAGCCCATAATCTCTCCTTTAGGTCATTGATATCATGAATTTTCCTGCTATACATGCACTCCTTCACCATACCTCATAACCAGAAATCACAGGGTATGAAATCAGGGGAGTGTGGAGGCCATGGCAGTGGTCCACCACAACCTGTCCATCAACCTGGAAAGCTGTGGTAGAGATAAAAATAATCCATTAGTGTTAAAATAATTTTGACTCACCCTGTATGTGTGTGTGTATATATATATATATATATATATATATATATATATATATAGAAATACACAAATGTGAATTATATTATTTATTATATTTGGTAGGCATTTTATATGTGCATTCATTAGACAGCTTTACATAATCCATAAACAATTAAAATGCACTTTATTAGATAAATAATACTAAATGTAGATAGATAGATAGATAGATAGATAGATAGATAGATAGATAGATAGATAGATAGATAGATAGATAGATAGATAGATCACATTATATAAAATGAATGAAAACTAACAAACACCTACAGAAACAGAGAGAAAGAAAGAAATATTGAATAACTACAGACGGAAAAGTTTGTTCTTTTTAGTTTTTTTATGTAAGATTATCAAGAAAACACTTTTATTACTTTTCTTATACGTTGATTACATGAGAAGGTATTTCACATACATATTTATAGCCAGTATTCTGTACACTTCTCGCCCCACGCTCCCTCTTCTATTTTTTTATAAATATTATTCCCACTCACACATACAGTATATATGGTGGTACTTGTACTGCAGCACGCATCCTGCTATACCAAACTCGTACTTCTAGTATTAATAAAGCTTAATTGTTCGCTTACGAATTGACACGTTAAACAGAAACAAAACCTACAAATTGACTTAGCATTCTCAAAGTTAAATGTAAACGTCTGTTAAAACATACATCACGTATACGCGGCGAAAAGAAATAAATGTCTTTTTAGCAACACTCTCTAGCTTGCCATTTAGCAATGCTTTTAGAAGACCTAAAACCTAAGCGGTTGGAGTTTTTACAAATTCTTTCAGGAAATAAAGTTTCTACTTTTTGCCAAGACCTTCTTGTCTTTCACTCTTCTGTTCTGAAACCAGATCGTGACCTGCCTCTCGGTCAATGTGGTGGACGCAGATATCTTTCGCCTTTTGTCCTTGGTAATGAATTTGTTAATAGTGTACTCTCTTTCAAGTTCTTTCAGCTGAAGCTTCGTATAAGGCACTCGTTTCTTTCTCCCAGGTCGATAAGCAGTGGCATCTTGTTGATTTAGGACAATCTCGCCTATAGAAAGACATTAAAAAAAGGTGAATGCCTGTTTCTGAAGGCTCACGCAAACTGTTAGGCTCAATGCCGCCTGTAGAAAGACATTACAAAATCTGAGTACATTAAAAAAAAGTAGTTGAATATATTAATTTGAATTCATGAATGGCGCGCATAAACTATTTGCATTTTTTTCACATTAAGGAAATAACAAAAAGTGGTACAAATAGTTCTCCATAAAATGTTTGATATTTCACATACAGTATGCTATTAACAATGCATATTTAATATGTGATTAAAGTTACAGTGTTTCTATTAAAAACGTAAAATAATACAGTTGATAAAGAGGGAAAAACTTATTACAAATTGAACGTGTAGATAACGCAGTGTCAGCGGAGACGTCTGAAAGTTTACGGCCATCGCTAATTACAGCTTCTATAAATGTAAAACAAACTATGTGATTTGGAACATAAATTATGCTACTGTATTATGCTTTAAAATGTACACGCATGAATTTACAAAAATGTACGTTAAAAGTGATAAGTTTGAATAAAGTATTCATGCTCAGGCTGACGGCGCTTAACCAAAGGAGAGTTTATATGGAGGTGTCATGGGGTTTAGTACCTGGGTGTGATGGCTTCCAGATTTGTGACATATGTGTTTGCTCCTTGCCAGTCCAGTTCCACCCGTGAGGTAAAGTCCAAGGTTTATATCCCTCCATTTGTACAACACCTTCATTTTTTCGTTCGCTGGGACCCGTTCTTGCTTGCATCATTGATACGTCAATGTAACCAGGAATTCTCGAGTAAGAACTACCGTACCCTTGATAAAAAGTGTATTCCCGTGACCTTGACTGTGTTTCACTGCAGTGTACATTTGTGTTACTAAAACCAGAAATATCCACGTAATTCTCCACTGAATATCCATGAGCAGAAGTCCTCATTGTGTTATGCTGAATTCCGACACCGTGCGCTATTTTACAACTACAGCAAGTATTTCCAATGTGACAGCCATAGCCCACGTTAGCTGACGCAACAGAGCCCGACAAAGGTTGGCATTGCTTTATGGGCTCGGAGGAAAGATAATTCGGCCTGTCAACAGTAGGGTAAGCGGCAGAACCCGAAACGAGTCGACTCGGATGTGTCCCAAAAGTAGATGGTATTGAAGTCTTGCACTGATAGGACGGAACGCCTTCCTCAACCTCATCCATGTTGCCTGCGATCTGTTGAAAGGCAATTTACTTGCTTGGTTTCTTTCTTATTGTTTCGTAATAACAGTCAATGGAACTCCTCTGCAAAGTACAATAAAAAATCCGTCCAACGTCCTAACAGCTTTGAGGTACGTTAATAAATCCAACTGCAGTTAAAGTCAAATAAGCATTTTTTTAAACAAATTACAGTACTTTTTTCAGCGGTCGTGTGGTTGGTTAAAATATCCACGTGATATGTAAATCATTTAAGTGACAGTAGTGACTTCATGATTGTTTTAGTGATCTCTGGTCATTACAAGCGTTTGAAACGAATACCTTAAACATTTACCATTACGTCATTATTTAGAAAGTTTCATAAAATGTATAGGGAAATAAAATAAAAAATACATATTAAACGACAGGAGAATAGCAATGATAAGTTGCTGAGACAGAATTTCTTTCTTTCTTTCTTTCTTTCTTTCTTTCTTTCTTTCTTTCTTTCTTTCTTTCTTTCTTTCTTTCTTTCTTTCTTTCTTCCAGGGGCACTGATATCTATAAATTCATTAATTAACAAACTGAGGCTTTTTTAAAAAATATGATGGAACTTAAAATACATTTATATGTCGGAGATGTAGAATAGTTTAAAAGAAGAAGGATTTATTGATTAGCCCACAGCGAACCTAAATTACACGCCGGTATTATTTAAAAAAAAAAAACTTGCGGAGAAAATTTCTTGTGCTTTATGTCTTCCATTTGTAAACAGAATTGGTTCCTCTACCGCAATATTATGTCTCGAATATTCGCTTTAATTCCCTAAATGGTGAGGAAGCAATGATTTCAAGTGCAAGGTTTGGTTTGAAGACCGCAAAACGGGCCTTAATGGCTTCTTTCAAATGTGCACGTGTAACAATGGCAAAGAATACAGTTGATATTAAAATGTAGGCCTGAACGTGCCACGTAATTATTGAAAAGTCGTGTAAACAATGCACAGTAACTGTTTTCCCTTTTAATGTGAAATAAGCCATGTTTACTCCAGATTTAAAAGTCTCGCCAGGTAAACGGGTGTTCTCATTTACAGAAAAGCCCGTTTACTTTTAAACTCATCAGGAGATCAGCGACTACAGTACATGACTACAACGACTAGATTTTATATTATTTTATTTTATTTTGTAAGAACTAAGTTTTTAACAAAAAAAAAAGTTAAAAGTTAGTGTTCATTTTTAAGATCGGCATTTTATTAACAATCATTCAGAATGAAAGAAATAAACCGCACTACATACAAACATGCATAGATAGATAGATAAATGTTTCTAAATAGATAGATTACACAATTTAAATATCGAACGTGAATTGCTCAGTGGAGCTTCAAAACGGCTGGCGGAGGGTTGCTTTACGTATGTTGTGCATTATTTAATGCGTTATTGAAACGCAAGCTCGTATATACACTATGAAAAAAAACGTATGTAATAGGTTTCAAAAATAACCATGATTAGATTGTAACATATATACTTGCGAAATAAAACTGGGTTCCTGAATTAAAAAAAAACACTGTTTATGAGTACACTGACAGAGTATCGAGTCGAAATTTCTAGGTTGCCTGGTATATATTAATGATTTCTGTTGTGACCACATATCAGGAACCGTTTCACAGTCCCAAATGCCACTTTCACCGAGTGAAACGGTTCTTTGTCAAGCAATGCTTCTAATTAGACAGTCTAGTGAAGTTCCATTCTACGGCAAGAGGTGCACCATGCTAATTGAGCATCAGTTTGGAAAATAACTTTGGAGGAGTGAAGATAATTCAATGCAAAATAAAAAGAAGAAAGAAAGAAAGAAAGAAAGAAAGAAAGAAAGAAAGAAAGAAAGAAAGAAAGAAAGAAAGAAAAACTTTTTCATAAACACATTATTTTCATTACAAATGCAAATAAATAAAACATTTAACAGGCCACTCTTTCTGTACTTTTTTTAACGTACCACCAAGAAGTGTGTTAGGGTTCAGTGTGGTAGTGTGGTTTAGCCACTATATTATTTATTATCCACACAGTAGGTGTACAGTAATTAATATAATCAAACAACTCCATAATGTCTAATACCACCAAAATAAAAAAAAGTATTGATTCTATTATATTTACATTTACATTTATTCACGTAGCAGACTCTTTTACCCAAAGCGAATTACAAAAGAGGTCAACATATACGAGTAAACATCACTGATGGTTTAATAAATTAATGCCAGTATTTATGGCCAACTTTCTGTCCAAGAAAGAAAGAAAGAAAGACCTCCTACCCACAACGCAGCATAATTAAAACAATGAACACTAATACTTTTCACTATATGCAAGAAAAATACTTCTAAAGAAAGCAAGCGACAAACACACGTAGACAGATAGATAGATAGATAGATAGATAGATAGATAGATAGACAGACAGACAGACAGACAGACAGACAGACAGACAGACAGACAGATAGATAGACAGACAGACAGACAGACAGACAGACAGATAGATAGATAGATAGATAGATAGATAGATAGATAGAAAGGCACTATATGATAGATAGATAGATAGATAGATAGATAGATAGATAGATAGATAGATAGATAGATAGATAGATAGATAGATGTGAAAGGCACTATATAATAGACAGATAGATAGATATATAGATAGATAGATGTGAAAGGCACGATATAATAGATAGATAGATAGATAGATAGATAGATAGATAGATAGATAGATAGATAGATAGATAGATAGAAAGGCACTATATAATAGATAGATAGATAGATAGATAGATAGATAGATAGATAGATAGATAGATAGATGTGAAAGGCACTATATAATAGACAGATAGATAGATATATAGATAGATAGATGTGAAAGGCACTATAGATAGATAGATGTGAAAGGCACTATATAATAGATAGATAGATAGATAGATAGATAGATAGATAGATAGATAGATAGATAGATAGATAGATAGATTGAAAGGCACTATATAATAGATAGATAGATAGATAGATAGATAGATAGATAGATAGATAGATAGATAGATATGAAAGGCACTATAGATAGATAGATAGATAGATAGATAGATAGATAGATAGATAGATAGATAGATAGATAGATAGATAGATGTCAAAGGCACTATAGATAGATAGATAGATAGATAGATAGATAGATAGATGTGAAAGGCACTATATAATAGATAGACAGATATATAGATAAATAGATGTGAAAGGCACTATAGATAGATAGATAGATAGATAGATAGATAGATAGATAGATAGATAGATAGATAGATAGAAAGGCACTATATAATAGATAGATAGATAGATAGATAGATAGATAGATAGATAGATAGATAGATAGATGTGAAAGGCACTATAGATAGATAGATAGATAGATAGATAGATAGATAGATAGATAGATAGATAGATAGATAGATAGATAGATGTGAAAGGCACTATATAATAGATAGATAGATAGATAGATAGATGTGAAAGGCACTATAGATAGATAGATAGATAGATAGATAGATAGATAGATAGATAGATAGATAGATAGATAGATGTGAAAGGCACTATATAATAGATAGATAGATAGATAGATAGATAGATAGATAGATAGATAGATAGATAGATAGATAGATAGATAGATAGATTTTTTCTTTTATTCCAATGTCTTCTCATTAATAAATTTATTTTTTATATTTTGCATTTCGTACTGTGGCAAAAATTCGATAAAACGGACCGACTTGTAAAGTTTAATACAATTGTTGAAAATTAAAAGAAGAGTGAGGTGTGCCCGTGTGCTTTAGAAGTTAATGCTGTACTTACCGCTTCCTGCTTGTGGTAATCTCTGAAATTTCAGACTGAGTTTCCTCCACTGATTTTTCCCGGTAGTCCATTCATTGTTCGCAGGAATTCTTTGAGGATGTGCTGGGGAGAGGGGACAAGCCCGATTACTATAGATATTAATGAGACATTTAGTTGTTTGTTAATGTATTATGAAGGTTTCCTCAGTTTACGAAAGGTGCTTTCGAATCATGATTGTTATTAAACATGACTTTTAAAACATACACGACACTGCTTTAGCTACCTGCGTTTTAACCATGTTAGATATTTTAAAAATCGTGTTTCGCAGACGTGCACTACAATATCCCCTCATTAAATATATACATTACCCAAACTTTTAAATTTAAGCTAAATATATTTAAGCATATGTATAATGAGTTGACACTAACCTACTTAACGTTTAATTACTTATTAAGTTTGTTCATATAAGCTGTATTTATGTGGAAAAAGTATTTAAAATTACGTAAAACAAAGTTATATATCGCCTAAATCACATAATAAAGTTCAGCGTGACGCACAGCCCTGACTTACTTGAAAGTTGCTTTCATTCTGCCCTGCCAACACCTGAACTTATTCGACAGGAAATAATTCTCCACGAGCCACATTTTGCATTAGAGAGAGGATGGGTCTACTTTTACAGAGAATGAAGTTAATTAGTAACGGTGAAATTGGAATTTATGCGCGTTTAGGAGTAGTTTTTCCCTTCGGTTACAGGGAATGAGAGAATAGCTGTAGAGTAAAATCATAATAAAAATGACGACCGCCACATCCAAACGCCCCGAAAACAACCTTCACGGCTTCCGTTGTGCTTTTTCATGTCACGTTTTCCTTGCGAGAATATTCGATAGATTTTAGATTTAAATTGATTACTAGAATTCATAGAGTCAACACTTCCACAACTCCCGAGAAGTCTCGATGCATGCTCAATAATCCAGGTAAGGAAATCCTAGAAATTTGATTCTGTTCATCTGGACAAAGTTTTTAAGTGGGAGAAATATTTCGAGACTTATCCAAGTCTCTTCCTGAGACTTGGATAAGTCTCGGAAGAGACTTGGATAAGTCTCGGAAGAGACTTGGATAAGTCTCGAAATATTTCTCCCACTTAAAAACTTTGTCCAGATGAACAGAATCAAATTTCTAGGAACTCCCGAGAAGTTGAGCAAATCGTCTTCCTGCAACAATTCCTCCTGTAATTTTTAACTACGACCGCTAGATGGCTCTGTCCGTTTAAATTGCAGACAATCTGCTCCCGCGTGTGGCGAAGTCAACCTTTTCAAGCTTTAAAGCACTAAGTGTAATTATAATTATTTCGATTGACTATTAATCGGGTAAAATGTTCCAGATTAACAACGAATTAATAGTCGATGAGGCAAAAATATCAAAACCTTTACTATTCGAAAGCAAACGACATTTTAATACCTGCGGCCTAATACAGAATCTGAGAAGGAATTTCTTAGACATTCATGTTTATGCGACGAATGCCTTACTGTACTGGTAATGTCGGAAATGTTATTATGTCCTTTCTCGGAAGTGATTAGTTTCAACTTTTTTTTCTCTATAAATATATTTAACAAAATTTAGTCATATATTTAACCCTAAGAAAACGGCCTAAGGCAAAAACTGAGTTCAAAGTGAGAAAAATATGAATTCATAAGCAAAACCTTTTCACAAATGTTTAACAAAATCAGAAGATTTCATGTTACAATTTTCGTCAATACAAGGTATTTGGATGCATTTTTTTCCGCATTGATACCGGTCATTGTTATTAATGAATGGCTTGAAAAGGATTATTAATATCATTAAAACAGGTTTCCCATTCTACTTCACTCTCAAAAATAAAAACGCCAAAGTGGCTTTTCACAGCAATGTTGGAGAGCCATTTTTGGATCCCAAGTGAACCATCAATATGAAGGTTCCAGAAAGAGTCTTTGAATTAGATCCTTAACAAGTTCCTTACATCACATTTGGAAAAAAAAACAATTGGTCCCTGATTTTCAAAGCATTCTTTTTTGCAAATAATATCACAGGATTGGTTCACGATTTCTTGACCTGTTAGTACTTAGGGTGCCTACTATATGTTAAAGATTACTGTTTTGTCCACCTATCTTGGAATGATTTCAAAGCCCAATTGATTTCATAGGCCTAGACGACTTCCCAGAATGCATCAGTTCTTTGACAATTAGCTCTACATGGGACCATACAATCCAGTAAAGAGACATTTAAGAACCAATATTGTTAAAAGCGTAAGAAAACAATTTGTGGTATATCTGCTTCTTACTGATGGAAGTTTTAAGACATGAACCTGTGGTCACATCTAGCAGATCAGTATTGAATTAATGAGTGGTACAGCACTGTTATGTTCAGAATTAGCAACGTAGTGGTTAACCCTTTGGAATTCAGAGCCTGAAGCTGAGGGTTCAAATCCCACTACTGACGCTGTGTAACCATCAGGGCTGGATTAAGCAAGATAGGCACATGCTCAGGTCATCAAGAGAAGGAGGGCACCGCAGAAGTTTTCCATTGTGAAATGTACCATGGACCATATGGTGCAAAATACACATTATTTTCCATCTTACCGTAAGTTTTGTTTCATTTTGAAAAATAATATTTTATTTTACGGTTTATTATTGTAAATATTTTGAAATAGAGATATAGTGGGTTGGCACCCTGCCCAGGATTGGTTCCTGCCTTGTGCCCTGTGTTGGCTGGGATTGGCTCCAGCAGACCCCCGTGACCCTGTGTTCGGATTCAGCGGGTTGGAAAATGGATGGATGGATATAGTGAGGCAACAAAATCCTTTAAGTGCTTAGGGCCTCTAAAGGTTTTAATCCGACCCTAGTGACCCTGGTGACCTGCCTGTGATCCAACTTGAAAAATAAAACAAAGTAACCAAATAGTGTTGTAAGTGGCTTTGATAAAGACTTAAGCCAAATGAGTAAATACAAAAAGTAAATCAATGGAGGCCTCCATCTATACAATAAACATCATGCAAGTGGCATTGGCAAAGTGTGTTGTCTCTGCGTTGAAGGGTAAAGGTTCAAAAGTCAGATATGTGTACATTGAGTTTATACAGTATCTTCCTGTGTTCTGAGGATTATCATCATCATCATCATCATTATCCATCCATCCATCCTGCTATATCCTAACCGCTAGGGTCACGGGGGAGCCAATCCCAGCCAACACAGGGCGCAAGGCAGGAAACAAACCCCAGGCAGGGCGCCAGCCCACCGCAGGGCACACACACACACACACACACACCAAGCACACACTAGGGATAATTTAGAATCACCAATGCACCAAACTTGCATGTCTTTGGACTGTGGAAGGAAACCCATGCAGACACGGGGAGAACATGCAAACTCCACGCAGGGAGGACCCGGGAAGCGAACCTAGGTCTCTTAACTGTGACTCAGCAGCACTACCCACTGCGCCACCATGCCGCCATCATCATCATCATTATTATTATTATTATTATTATTATTATTATTATTATCATCAAGATTATTTTATTGTCCTCTGTTTCCTTCAATATGCTAAGGACAGGTTGACTCAAAATGATCCCAGTATGATTGAGGGTAGATGTGTGCCATACTGAGCACTATGACATATTGGCGCCCTTCTATAGCACCTGATGCTGCCAAGCTAGACTTGGAGTCACCGCAAACCTGAATTGGAAAAAGTCTGAAAATGAATCACTGAACGACATTTTATTGAAGACAAGAACAGTTTGCAGCGTTTGTATAAAGTTCAGTCTTTTAGTCGTGTTGAAATGGACGTGAAAACCGGAAAAAATGTTAAAAATCGGACAACCTCAAACAAGGAAAGTGGAGGTGTGGCGTATCCAGCAGCAATGGCCGCAGAGTGAAAACAGACTATGGATGAGGCCTCCGGGGCATTGCGGGACCCTCTCATGTCCACGCCAGAGCGACCAATTAGAACAGGCAATTAATGTGAAATGCGTGCACTTTCAATGTGAGGGAAAATGCATACAATAACAAGGATTGTGACGCAGAATTATTATTATGATTAAAGATTAACTGTTAAATAAGTTATGTTAATATTTGACTGACTGATGACCCTATCCAAGGCAAAATAAGCATTTGACATGCAGTTGGTTACATTTCTGTACTTTTTTCCACCTGGAGCACAGGCAGGTGATGGGACTCGCTCACAGTCTCAGGAACGGGATTTGAACCCCACATAACTCAGGGTTTACAGTCCAAAGGCTTAACCACTATATTAATAATTAATTTTACCATAACAACAACAACACAATCAATAAAAACACCACCACTACTACTACTACTACTACTAATAATAATAATAATAGTAACAACAACAGTGTGGTGCAGTGGTTATCATGCTGAAAAATAAAGGTGCCAATGCAATGCAATGCAATAGTGAACCATTTTTAGTTCCCAAAATAGCCATCCACATGAAGGTTCCAGAAAGAACATTTATTTATTAGATCTATAACAGACTCCGTATAGTAAATAACCATGAATAGTTGGTAACAGATTTATGAAACAACGGTGGTTTCCTCATTTTAAAAGGAGTATACAATAACACGGGTTAAGTTCAGGATTTTTTCATCTGTCACTGTCTTTCTAGGTAGCCTATCATACATTCATTAATTTTTTTTTTCTACATATTAGGACATTAAAGCACAAAGAACCAGCTTTATATCCAAAGAACCCATCCCAGAATGAAATGAATTGTCAAGTGATAGTTCTACAAGGAACCGAACAACCCAGTAAAGAGCCATAAAATGCCATTAAAGAACTGAAATTCTTAAGAGTGATACGCTCTTAAAAAGGTGCCAACATGGTACTCGAGGGTTATGTCATATGAGAAACATGTTCAGTTCACAAAATGAACTATCCACATGAAGTTAGGTAGGTGATAGGTAGCTGACCATACATTACAGATTTCATTTTTTTCCTTGCATATTAGGAAGTTCCAACTTCATATGTAAAGAATCTTTCCCAGAATGAAATTGTGATCTGTCAAACAATGATTCTGTAAGGAACCATACAACTCAGTAAAGAACATATTACTACTACTACTACTACTACTACTACTACTATTACTACTACTACTACTACTAATAATAATAATAATATTAATATTAATTAAAGTACAGTGCTGTGGTTCACTCTTTTAAAAATAAAGGTGCCATGTTGGTTCCCAAAATAGCCATCCACATGAAGGTTCCAGAAAGAACTTTAATTTATTGAGATCTGTTACCAGGTTCCATAACTAAGCATGAATAGATGATAACAGATTTGTGAAATACCAATGGGTTCATGATTTTTAAAGGACTCAGCTGCCTATAATAACAACCCAGTTCATGTTGTCTTGATCTGTTGTCATCATCAAGTTCTTCCATGAGAACCCTGAATACAATGAAGATGCTCAAGTCAACAGCACAGTAAAATCCTGTTTTTTCCACCTCAGGCGTATTGCCAAACTCAAGCCTATTCTGTGTAACCATCTCCTGGAATCAGTAATCCATGCATTTATTACGTCCTGGCTTGATTACTCTAATTCCTGCCTTTATGGTATCAGCAAAGCCACTCTTTCTAGACTACAACTGGTTCAAAATGCGGCTGCAAGGCTTCTAACAGGGAGTGGCAGAGGCCAACATATTACTCCAATTTTAAAAACCTTACATTGGCTGCCGGTTAGATTCAGAATCGATTTTATGATACTCCTCCTAACTTATAAGGCATTAAATGGTCTAGCCCCCGCCTATTTGAGTGTTTTGCTCCATCGATACAATCCCCCTCACGTTCTTAGATCCGCAGATCAGCTGCTTCTAACCGTTCCCAAGGCACGTTCCAAAGCTCGTGGTGAAAGGGCTTTCTCCGTCGGTGCACCCAGGCTCTGGAACTCCCTACCCTTAGTGGTTAGGCAAGCCACTTCAGTTGCCACATTCAAATTACACTTAAAAACGCACTTCTTCACATTGGCTTTTAATTCTTAACTTGTTTCATTTTCTACTTGTTTTTCGCTATTTTCTCTATTTTATTGGGTCCTCTGACCTGTTTTTAGTTTCTTAGTTCAAATTCTCTCTTAATGTTTGCTTTTAATATTTTGTTTTTAGTCCTGTTTGTTTTAAACTGTACAGCGCTTTGGTCGGTTGTAATGCTGTGTTTTAAGCGCGCAACAAATAAATATGGTATGGTATGGTATGGAAGACTGATTGAGGTCATTTATGTTAGGTAGAATGCCCAGAGGGGGCTGGATGGTCTCGTGGCCTGGAACCCCTGCAGATTTTATTTTTTTCTCCAGCCATCTGGAGTTTTTTTTTTGTTTTTTTCTGTCCTCCCTGGCCACTGGACCTTACTTTTATTCTAAAATGTATTATTATTATCCGTCCATCCATTATTCAACCCACTATATCCTAACTACAGGGTCACGGGGGTCTGCTGGAGCCAATCCCAGCCAACACAGGGCACAAGGCAGGAAACAAACCCCGGGCAGGGTGCCAGCCCACCGCAGAGCACAAACACCCACACACCAAGCACACACTAGGGACAATTTAGGATCGCCACTTAACCTGCATGTCTTTGGACTGTGGGAGGAAACCCACGCAGACACGGGGAGAACATGCAAACTCCACGCAGGGAGGACCCGGGAAGCAAACTTAGGTTTGCTAACTGTGAGCAGCAGCGCTACCACTGCGCCACCATGCCGCCCATTATTATTATTATTATTATTATTATTATTATTATTATTATTATTATTATTATTATTATTATTATTATTATTATGTTAATTAGTGTTCTCTAATTTTAATTCTTATTTATTTTGTCTTTTTTCTCTTTCTTCATCATGTAAAGCACTTTGAGCTACATTCTTTGTATGAAAATGTGCTATAGAAATAAATGTTGTTGTTGTATCTTGCTACTCTTAACAATAACGGTTCTACAATGGCACTTTTCCGGGTCGTGTGGTTTTTCATAGAATCATTGCTTGAGAAAGAGCCATTTTATTCTGGAAAAGGGTTCTTTACATATGAAATTGGTTCTTTAGGATTCAAAAAGGATTCTAATATGAGGACAGAATAGAAATCTTTAATATATAGAAGTCTACCTAACAGGAAGCTGTAACAGATCTAGAAAACCTGAAGTCAGATTGTGTTATTCTATGTTGGAAGAGTCCTTTTAGAATTGGGAACCAGTGGCATTTTAGAAATCTGTATTGATCTATTCATTGTTATTTATGAACCCTGATCTGAATAAGGGCGGCACGGTGGTGCAGTGGGTAGCGCTGCTGCCTCGCAGTTGGGTGACCTGGGGACCTGGGTTCGCTTCCCAGGTCCTCCCTGTGTGGAGTTTGCATGTTCTCCCTGTGTCTGCATGGGTTTCCTCCCACAGTCCAAAGACATGCAGGTTAGGTGGATTGGCGATTCTAAATTGGCCCTGATGTGTGTGTTTGTTTGTGTGTGTCCTGCGGTGGGTTGGCACCCTGCCCGGGATTGGTTCCTGCCTTGTGCCCTGTGTTGGCTGGGATTGGCTCCAGGAGACCCTGTGACCCTGTGTTCGGATTCAGCGGGTTGGAAAATGGATGGATGGATGGATCTGAATAAATAAAGATACCTTCATGTGGATGGTCCTTTAAGGAACCAAAAATGGTTCTCTGGCATTACTCTGAAAAGGGCCCTATATTTTTAAGAGTATATTATGCATTAAACATTTCTGTTTTGCCAACACATTGGAACTCTAAGGATGTAATTTCATATGCAAAGAACTCTTACCAGAGTCGAGTGGCTCTTTGTCAACCAATGCTTCTAAGAGGAACCACCCAACCTAGTACAGTGATATTACAGAACCATTCTTTTTAAGAGTGTACATTTTCTGCCTGCTGAATTATGGGACAAGAGTCCAATATCTGGACTAATTGTACTGTTACAAGTGATTTTTAAAATCTTTTCGGTTGTTATAAAAGTCTGCATAGTTTGCCAATTACAGTACTTAGTCTCATACACTGCACCATTTAATCCAACTACCAACTACAAATATACCAGTTTTGAATTTATGTGACTGTGTGGAGATATACAGTCATGGCTAAAATTATCGGCACCCCTGGAATTTTCCCAGATAATGTACCATTTCTCCCAGAAAATTCTTGCAATTCCAAATGTTTTTGTATACACATGTTTATTTCCTTTATGTGCATTGGAACAACACAAGAAAACAGAGAAAAAAAGCCAAATCTGACATCATGTCACACAGAACTCTAAAAATGGGCCGGACAAAATTATTGGCACCTTTTCAAAATTGTGGGTAAATCATTTTATTTCAAGCATATGATGTCTCGTTTGAACTCACCTGTGGCAAGAAACAGGTGCTGGCAATATAGCAATCACACCTGAAGCCAGTTAAAATGGAGAAAAGTTGACTCCACCTTTCTGTTGTGTGTCTGAGTGTGCCACACTAAGCATGGAGAACAGAAAGAAGAGCAGAGAATTGTCTGAGGACTTGAGAACAAAAATTGTGGAAAAATATCAACAATCTCAAGGCTACAAGTCCATCTCCAGAGATCTTCATGTTCCTTTGTCCACTGTGCACAACATAATCAAGAAGTTCACAACACATGGCACTGTAGCTAATCTCCCTGGACGTGGACGGAAGAGAAAAATTGATAAAAGACTGCAACGAAGGATAGTCCGAATGGTGGATAAACAACCCCAATCAACTTCAAAACATATTCAAGCCGTTCTGCAGACTCAGGGTGCAACAGTGTCAGTTCAAACTATCCGTCGACATCTGAACGAAATGAAACGCTATGGCAGGAGAGCCAGGAGGACCCCTCTGCTGACACAGAAACATAAAAAAGCCAGACTGGAGTTTGCCAAAATTTACTTGAGGAAGACAAAATCCTTCTGGGCGAACGTCTTGTGAACAGATGAGACCAAGGTAGAGCTTTTTGGTAAAGCTCATCATTCTACTGTTTACAGAAAATGGAATGAGGCCTACAAAGAAAAGAACACAGTACCTACAGTCAAACATGGTGGAGGTTCTAAGATGTTTTGGAGATGTTTTGCTGCCACTGGCACTGGATGCCTTGACTGTGTGCAAGGCATCATGAAATCTGAAGACTACCAAAAGATATTGGGGCGCAATGTAGGGCCCAGTGTCAGAAAGCTGGGTCTGCGTCAGAGGTCATGGGTGTTCCAGCAGGACAATGACCCCAAACATACCTCTAAAAGCACTCAGAAATGGTTGAAGACAAAGCGCTGGAGAGTTCTGAAGTGGCCAGCAATGAGTCCAGATCTAAATCCGATTGAACACTTATGGAGAGATCTCTAAAATTGCTGTTGGGAGAGGGCGCCCTTCAAATCTGAGAAACCTTGAGCAGTTTGCAAAAGAAGAGTGGTCGGAAATTCCAGTTGAGAGGTGTAACAAGCTTGTTGGTGGTTATAGGAAGCACTTGATTTCAGTTATTTTTTCCAAAGGGCGTGCAACCAAATATTAAGTAGAGGGTGCCAATCATTTTGTCCAGCCCGGTTTTTGAGTTTTGTGTGACATGATGTCAGATTTGGCCTTTTTTCTCTGTTTTTTGTGTTGTTCCAATGCACATAAAGGAAATAAACGTGTGGATACCAAAACATTTGTAATTGCAACAATTTTCTGGGAGAAATGGTGCATTATCAAGGAAAATTCCAGGGGTGCCGATAATTTTGGCCATGACTGTAGTATGGATGGATGGATTAATCAAATACAGTCATATGAAAAAGTTTGGGAACCCCTCTTAATTCTTTGGATTTTTGTTTATCATTGGCTGAGCTTTCAAAGTAGCAACTTCCTTTTAATATCTGACATGCCTTATGGAAACAGTAGTATTTCAGCAGTGACATTACGTTTATTGAATTAACAGAAAATATGCAATATGCATCATAACAAAATTAGACAGGTGTATAAATGTGGGCACCCCAACAGAGATATGACATCAATACTTAGTTGAGCCTCCTTTTGTAAATCTAACAGCCTCTAGACGCTGTCCTCCTATAGCCTGTGATGAGTGTCTGGATTCTGGATGGAGGTATTTCTGACCATTCTTCATACAAAATCTCTCCAGTTCAGTTCAATCTGATGGCTGCAGAGCCTGGACAGCCTGCTTCAAATCATCCCAAAGATTTTCAATGATATTCAAGTCAGGGGACTGTGATGGCCATTCCAGAACATTGTACTTCTCCCTCTGCATGAATGCCTTTGTAGATTTCGAACTGTGTTTTGGATCATTGTCTTGTTGGAATATCCAACCCCTGCGTAACTTCAACTTTGTGACTGATGCTTGAACATTATCCTGATGAATTTGTTGATATTGGGTTGAATTCATCAGACCCTCGACTTTAACAAGGGCGCCAGTCCCTGAACTAGCCACACAGCCCCACAGCATGATGGAACCGCAACCAAATTTGACAGTAGGTAGCAGGTGTTTTTCTTGGAATGTGGTGTTCTTTTTCCACCATGCAAAGCGCTTTTTGTTCTGACCAAATAACTCAATTTTTGTCTCATCAGTCCAAAGCACTTTGTTCTAAAATGAATCTGACTTGTCTAAATGAGCATTGGCATACAACAAGCGACTCTGTTTGTGGCGTGAGTGCAGAAAGGGCTTCTTTCTCATCACCCTGCCATACAGATGTTCTTTGTGCAAATTGCACTGAATTACAGAATGATGTACAGATACACCATCTGCAGCAAGATGTTCTTGCAGGTCTTTGGAGGTGATCTGTGGGTTGTCTGTCACCATTCTCACAATCCTGCGCATATGCCACTCCTGTATTTGTCTTGGCCTGCCAGACTTGCTGGTTTAACAGCAACTGTGCCTGTGGCCTTCCATTTCCTGATTCCATTCCTTACAATTGAAACTGACAGTTTAAATCTCCGAGATGGCTTTTTGTAGCCTTCCCCTAAACCAGGAGACTGAACAATCTTTGTTTTCAGATCTTTGGAGAGTTGCTTTGAGGATCCCATGCTGTCTGTCACTCTTCAGAGGAGAGTCAAACGGAAGGAAGCACAACTTGTATATATATGTATATAATCCCTTTATATCTCATGATTGGACACACCTGTCTATGAAGTTCAAGGCGTAACGAGCTCATCCAACCAATTTGGTGTTGTAAGTAATCAGCATTGAGCAGTGACAGGCATTCAAATCAGCAAAGTGACAAGGGGACCCACATTTTTGCACAGCCAGTTTTTCACATTTGATTTAATTTCATACAACTAAATACTGCTTCACTAAAAATCTTTGTTCAGAAAACACTGCAGTACTCAGATGTTCCTAGGAAATGAAAGACATACCACTGTTATCTTTATTGTTGAAAGGAGAGTCAATTATTATGCAGGCTGAGAGGGGTTCACAAACTTTTTTATATGAGTGTATTAATTTGTTGGTGCTCCTGTTTTTAATGAATTGTTATTTGACATGAAAACACATCTTTTCTGTTGTAATGCTGATCTTCAAATGGCTACAGTATTAATCAGAATTAAAATCAAGCTACAAATGTCTTTATGTGTTTATTTTTAGCATGCAATATTTTTGTACACTGTTGAAAATAAAGGTGCCAGAGTGTAATTCTTCAGAGCAGTGCCATAGGGGAGCCATTCTTGATTCTCAAAAGAGGCATCCTCTTGTAGGTTCCAGTTTTATTTATTTAGACCTGTAACAGGTACTACAGTATTAATAACCATGAATAGATGATAATGGAGCACCCAAGTGCATCCAGGACTTAAGGACATGTGCTACTCTGACAGACTCAAGAGGATTGAACCTGTTTATTCTGAGCAGAGGAGACTGCATGGGGACCTCATCCAGGTGTTTATGATTCTCAAAAGCATCGAAAAAGTTGACCCAGCAGAATTCTTTTAGCTGAAGGGTGAATCACGTACTCGGGGACATCAGTGGAAATTATGGAGATATGCACTTAGGACTGAGGCCCTTCTGGATGCAAAGAGTTGTGGAGATCTGGAACAAACTACCTAGACATGGAGTTGAGGCAGAAACCTTGATAACCTTTAAGACGAATCTGGAGGAGTTTTTGGGACAGCTTATCTATGTTAGCTAAACAAACAAGGTTTAATGGACTAAAATGTCTCCTCTTGTCTGTCAAATTTCTTTCATTTCTTATTTTAAAAGTATTCTCACTGCATAGAAGTTCCGTTCAGGTTTTCTTGATTTGTTGTATCCAGCTCAGTCTCCTATACATTGAAGATTTCTGTTTCACCCACATTTTAGGAAACCTTTAAGAACTGAAAGAACTCATCCACCATAACCACCTACATGAACATTCCAGAAAGAACCATTATTTATTTAGATTTGCAACAGGTCCCATAAATACTGTAGCTACAAACAGTAACACATTTGTATCCGAGTGTATTCACACTCATAAAAATACTGGTTCTTTAACAGCACCTTACTGGATTGTGTGGGTCCTCCCAGGACCACTGCTTGACAAAGAACTGTTTCATTCTGGAAAGGGTTCTCTGCATAAGTCAGAGTGATGCTCTAAGGAAACCATGTTTTGCTCCCCATAAAACCATCAATCTACATGAAGGATCCAGAAAGAAGCTTTTACTTAGATCCATAACTTCTTCCTCTTTCTGCTGCTCCTGTTAGGATTGCCACAGCAGATCATCTTCTCCCATATCTTCCTATCCTCTCCATCTTGCTCTGTCACACCAATCACCTGCATGTTCCTCTCACCACATCCATAAACCTTCTCTTAGGCCTTCTTCTTTTCCTCCTACCTGGCCACTCTGTCCTTAGGAATCTGTTCCCAATATTAGATCCATAACAAGTTCCATAAACCACAGATTTATGAAATGCTAATGCCTTCATGATTTCAATAACACCTCCTAAGTTGAGGTTTTCATGACCTGTTTGTGTCCTTCTAGGTCATCTAATACACAATCAAAGTTTTTTTTTGTTTTATACACATATAAGGAAATATTTTAAAATCCAAAGAACACATTTCCTATGCAAAGAACCCTTCCAGGAATGAAACAATTCTTTTTCAGGCACTGGTCGAATGAGGATCCACAAATCCCAGTAAACTGCAATTTCAGAACCATTATATTTAGGAGTGTTTAAACTATTTCAGTTTACTTCTTTCTGCAGACTGGACACCATGTGTCTTTCATTAAACATTCACTTAAAAAAATGTGAAGTGTTCTCAACAAACAGGCTGCGCCCCTAATAAATACCTTAACACTAAAGCAGGAATGCTGTTGGGGGCGCCAGAGGACGCGTAAGAAAATATTTTCAGTCACCACACATTAACCACAAATAGTCGATAGACACTCCCGCCCCTTCGCGTTTTCACACCTCCTCTTACAAAGCCTCTTCTGGCCACATCTCAGCACAGGACGAGGCGACTCAAGGAAGCACGCGAACAGCAATACTGGCCAGCAAACGAACAATAATTATTTATTATAAACTCACAGCTTTCTTTTTTTTTAAAATTAGGACAGTGGTCGTTTTCCTGGTCTCTTTTAGTTAAGTACATTTGAAAATATTGGACCAACCAGCCCAAAGACACTTTGGTTAGATGGAGAAATTAGCCCCTGGTGTGTGTGTGTGTGTGTGTGTGTGTGTGTGTGGGTGTGTGAGTGAGTTGGTTCATCACGCAATGGACTGGCGCCCCGTCCAGGAACTGGTCCTGCCTCGCACCCTGTGCTTTCTCGAATAGGCTTCAGCTGCTCCGAGACCCTGCCCTGGATAAGTAGATTAGAAAAAAAATGGATGGATAGATGGAAATTGGCACAAGTGTGCGTGTGTTCATCCTGCGATAGACTGGCGCCCTGTCCAGGGACTGTTCCCGCCTTGCACCCAGTGCTTACTGGGATAGGCTGCAGCCTTCCCGCCACACTGCCCAGGATAAAGCGGGTTTAGAAAACAGTTTATTTAATAAATGAGAGATATCGGAAAAGTACAAAAAAAAAGAAAAACGAGTGTAATACCCTTTTAGAGCAAATTTTTTAAACGGTCAAAACAATTTCTGAACAGGTGTAAAAGAGTACAGATTTTTTTTAGGGAATCAAAAAACGAAATAGAGAAGCGTTTAAAATACAGCTGGATTTCGGCAGTACAATAAATCGTATTATTGTTATTATTATTATGTTATGAGCAGTGTGTCTCATCTTAAAATTCTTTTAAAACATTTACATATTTTTGTTTGGATTAAGAAAAGCATATTCCAAAGCACCACTATCCAAATGCTCTTTATGTTAAAAGATGTATTTAAAACCAATGGTAAGAAGAGACAAAGGTTAACCTCATATTAATAAATACACGTCAAGCCCAATATTGACCTCACATATTAATAAATATGCGCCAACCCCAATTATAAAAAAAATGAAATAGCACTTACAGCAATCACGAATTGATGATGCGGCGCCCACAACTATTTATGAAGACGCGAATACTTTTTTTCGTTGGCCCTTACATTGCATACTTAGTCGTGAATGTTCGTGATATCCACAATACGCTTGATAGGACGTTCCATTTACAGATACACAGAGGTACAAATGATCCCGAGTAGCATCTGACAGATGTTGGGATCAGCATACACGTGAAAATAATAATATTAGAAATACTTAAATTTATTATTATTATTATTATTATTATTATTATTATTATTATTGTTATTGTTATTGTTATTATTATTATTATTATTATTATTATTACTACTACTAGTAGTAGTAGTAGTAGTAGTATTTATTTATTTTTGGTGAAGTAATCCTTTAAATCACAGATTAATTGTAATTTTTATCTTACAAACAGTCATAAGTGTGTATTTGCTGTAACAAATATAGATAGATAGATAGATAGATAGATAGATAGATAGATAGATAGATAGATAGATAGATAGATGTGAAAGGCACTATATAATAGATAGATAGATAGATAGATAGATAGATAGATAGATAGATAGATAGATAGATAGATAGATAGATAGATAGATGTGAAAGGCACTATATAATAGATAGATAGATAGATAGATAGATAGATAGATAGATAGATAGATAGATAGATAGATAGATAGATCTATGCTTACGTTGAATATTTTCCTTAAATATGTTGAGTCAGATTAAAGATTTCATAGTACACGTCTAAAGCGAAACATAAGGGAGCACGCACAACAAATTAAGTAACAATATTGCGTGAAATCAGGTTGTAAAACAAAACAAAATCACAGCGTGATGATACCCAAATGAAGAGGGAAATGTTGCAGAGCTCATTTTATTAATCAGCCTGTCAATTTCACCCCAGAGGCCAAACCCAAGAGTAATCGAGGCAGGCTCTGATCAAGATCAGGACAGCAGCTCCACTGCTCACTTCTTCTGCATCTCTCTACCTGGAAGTATTCATCTACACGCAGGCCGTCTTTATCACCAACTGGCGGCCACTTTTATTTATTTGCTACAGAACCTGGTGAAAGGAAGAAAAAAAAAAAAAAAAGGATTATTCCAGACGCGTCGTTCATGCTTTAATGACAAGCCCTACTTTTTGATGAATGACATTTTGGACTAAAAAGGATGCATGGGTCATTTTGACCGGCAATTCCCTCGCATTGATATTCCAATATTTTGCGCCTTGCTCAAAAGAGGTAATATTTTTGAGACACTTGCAGGGCTGCATGTGAATTAGCCTCTGCAGCAACTCATCATTAGGAGACAACCAACCCTGCAACTTTGGCTTTTTTCTATAAAGCTCCGATGATGGAAAGAATAAGAAAAGAGATGATTCTGATGGAAAGGGGGCTGCACAGCCCCACTGCTGGTAAAAGGGTTTCGAATTTGTCAGACTCAGCTGGAAATGCCGTCTTGGAGGCCCTTGAAAATTCTCAGCACCCTGGTCGTCTCAGCCCCAGACTTACTTCCACATCTCTGCATAGCAATATAGGAAACATCTCTACCAAAGGCAAATTCGAAATTGATAGTTTATTTAATAGTCATCACCACAGCAGTGACAATACGTCTTCCTCCGAAATCTCCTCGTCTGAAAACAGGAAGAAAGTGTCTCTCTACCCAGAAGTTATTCAAGAGGCAGACATGAACAGTGATGTTGAGGTGGGCTGTTCAGCACACCGCTCTCCAAACAGCCTCAGCACCACACAGCAGAAGGAAAACAACAACAAAGGTATTCAACTATTGGGGTTTTGACTTTGTGGTGGACTTGTGCGTGTGTGAGCGCTCATGTGTTTATAGCCTTGTTGAACCGTGTGCTCCCGGTTTGGATTTTAGTCCTCTGATGAGGCAGATTTCTGTATTGTAAACATTGCAACGTTTCATTTTACTAACAGCGATCAAAACCTAAAAGGCAAAAGAGTGCATTCGTTTAATAGACGTTTAGTCAATAAGCTAAACACTTCCTAAAATATACGAATAATACAAACGTTAAGGTCTGTTTGCGTCTTTGCAAAAATAAAATATTTTTTCATTTGACTGCTTCGTACACGATATTATTTCTGATAGTTATAGACAAGCTTCTATTGTTCAGATCTTATTTATGTGAGTTGCACGACTTCTCCAAAGCCCAACTGTTACATATTCATCTAAAAAAAAAAAAAATTACCATATTCTTGTCCGATTTCTAATTTTGGTAATTGTTCGAAAGGCTTCACGCAGAAATAATGTGACATGCATTTTTATTCTTTCAGGTTTTACAGACAACGGTTCAACAGCTTCCAACACAAATTCCACGTCGGTGTCCAATTTAAACGGAAACGGCAATTCGATAGGCAGCTCGAGTTCCAGTTCGGATCAGGTGAGACGGTACCGGACTGCTTTCACCAGGGAGCAAATCGGAAGACTTGAAAAAGAGTTTTACAGAGAGAATTATGTCTCCAGACCCAGAAGATGTGAACTGGCGGCAGCTTTAAATCTTCCGGAAACCACGATTAAGGTATTAAATGATTTTTAAAAAAATCTAATATCCTAATTTAACAAGGAAGAGCTACTCCTACTACTAATAGTAATAATGATAATCATAATAATAATCATCATAATGATAATAATAGTAAGCGGTCTGGACAAATAAAGACAGCATCCAATAAAACTGAAATAAATATGAGTCAAACATATGCTGTATTGTTTCGAATTCATACAGATTATTATTTTTTTTAATGTAGACCTGTTTTGTGCTGTTCTATGATATTTTTGCACGATCCTTTACAGACATGAAGGAAAGACTCCATACTAATTCTCTTTGATTATTTGCAAAACTAAAAAAATATTGAGAGTAGGAAACTTTTGTATTTTTACAAAGCTAAATAAGAATCATTTGCTTCTCGTAATGCGAATTCCAAATCATGTAACGTACTGTATAAACGTGTTTATTACATGCACTCTTAAAAATAACGGGGTTTCAATGGCACTTTACTGGCTTCTGTGATTCCTCATTGAACCATTGCTTGACAAAGAATCGTTTAATTTTGTGGAAAGGATCTTTGCATTTGAAATGATCACTTTTGGGGTCTTGAAAAAGTTCCTAAAATATGGATTTGTAATGCATGGTGGGCAACCCAGAATATTAACAGATCAAGAAAACCTGAACTTAGCCTGTGTGACTGTATATACGCATGTGAGTGTATTTAAAATCAGGAACACGCTGCTATTTCAGAAATCTATTATCATCTGTTTATAATTATTTATTTAACCTGTTACAGATCCAAATATTTTTTTTTTCCTGGACCTTCATGTGGATGGTTCTTTTGGGAGCCAAATAATAGTTCCCCTATGGTAACGCTCTGAAGAACCACTTTTGGCACATTTATTTTTAAGAGTGGTGTATTTCAAGCACCGCGTGTCTTTACAACTATTACGATTTAAAAGTTAAGATAAATGTGACATTTTATCAGGAAATCACACGAAATGTAGCAGCAATGTTTACAGCCTTCACATAAACACATTTTCCCCAATAAAATCCCACACTCCAGCCTGTCTTGTCTAAAGTGGTGTATTCTTCATATTCAGGCACCTTAAACAGCAATAAAACCATTCGCCAGACAGATAAATAGAAAAATATGATATAGATACATTTTTAACTAAAAGTGACTTAATTAATTGCGATTTTATTTAATCTATACGTGTGAGATTAAAATTAATATTTGTCACACTTTCAAGAACTGTAGTAGCCTGATATTCGGTGAAGGGCGATCATTGAATTAAAAGAGTTTTTATTTTTTTTTTTTTGCTTTTGCAGGTTTAAATGTTTTCAAAGCCCAGAGTATCTGAGACAGATTTATCTTTCATTTTATTTCCGTTACATAGTCAAATATCTGCTCACTAGAAGTAATATCATGTTTTTCTGCTTTTTATGGACTGCGTGTTTCTCTTATGAATTGTGAGTTTCTTTTTGTTTTTAATCATTTTCCGAATGTTTTGGACAGTATGTACGTTTGAAATAGTAGATGAACGAGACGAGGCAAAATGGTTGCAGAATAGTGCATGGTTATTAGCATCATCGTTTACATCTTTGCTTGTGATGTGACAGCAGAGGTCTGCTTCGAACGATCCTCTGCCAGCGAATTCCCTAATTATTTCTATAACCAGCACCATGCAACGAATATCTTAGTAACGGTAGCAGCTGATTATTTCGCCACTATTGTTTCAGCTCAACTGCTTTGGTTGTTATATATTTTATGGTGTGGCTCAAACACACAACGTGTTAAGAACGTCAATTTGCTGCGCGTAAATTGTCATTGTAAATAGTTGAATTTTGCCCCGCTGTTTATGTTTTCCTTCTGCTCTTTGTTTATCAGGTCTGGTTCCAGAACAGAAGAATGAAAGACAAAAGGCAGCGCCTGGCAATGTCTTGGCCGCATCCCGCAGATCCAAGTTTTTACACTTACATGATGACGCACGCGGCGGCCACCGGAAGTCTGCCCTACCCGTTCCATTCCCACATGCCACTGCACTATTACCCGCACGTGGGGGTGACGGCGGCTGCGGCTGCGGCGGCCGCCACTGGGGCGGCGGCGTCCCCTTTTGGGACATCCATTCGCCCTCTCGACACTTTCCGTGCTCTTTCCCATCCCTACTCTCGACCCGAGCTGCTCTGCAGCTTTAGACACCCTGGACTTTACCAGTCCCCGGCTAGCTTGAACAGCTCAGCCGCAGCAGCAGCGGCCGCAGCCGCAGCAGCCGCGGCCGGCGCGCCCTCAGCCACGGCTCCTTGCTCCTGTCTTAGCTGCCATAGCAACCAAGCGGCCAGTGCCCTGGGTTCAAGAAGCAGCAGCGCGGATTTCAGTTGTACAGCATCCGGTCCAAGATCTGACAGCGGCTTTTTACCTTATTCCGCCGCCGTACTTAGCAAAACAGCAGTGGCGTCTCCGGACCAGAGGGACGACTCGTCTTTAAATAGATAACTTATTAACTGCTCCACTTTCTATTTGTTTATTTATGTATGTATTTATTCATTTATTTATATACATTGAACTAATTTATTTCATTTTGGACGATATCGACTTTTTAAGAAAAATTCCGTTCATTTTTTTTTTTTTTTGCCGTTCCGATAACACAAAACCGGAAATCAGTTTTTCAGCTTCTTTGGAAAATTCTTAATACGGAAGCTCACATGATGCTGCACAGTTTGCAGTCTTTTTGCACATCAGTTTAGATTTTTAATGAGTTTACATTTGCATTTTTATTTACAAGAAAAAAAATGGGAGAAGGCCTTATTTAATTTTGATATACTTACTTAGAGTGTTTCTTTTTCTATAAACCCAACAAATCAAATCATGCCTGTGAACCGATGATATAGACTGAAAGTATATGTAAGTAATTTGGATGATACATTTAAATAACTGTAGAATTCGACTGACACCGTTATATATATATATATATATATATATATATATATATATATATATATATATATATATATATATATATATATATATATGGACCTACATAGTTAATTGGACAAGTGTTTTTTTTTTTTGTATTTCATCCTTCAATGTACCGAATTCTGCTTATTTTAATGAGACAGCATTCATAATGCCCTTTAAAGATAAATGCCGGGATCATTTACTTTACTGTCTTTTCAATTGTTAAGACTGAAGATAAACGTTTATATTTTTATTTGGTGTTATGATGCCGATGGGGATCTTCAAAAAAGAACTGCTCCACTTTTTTCCCCCCTCTGAGATCCACTGAAGGTACCTAATAAACCTGCTTTGCGAAACCGCTACCGCTAAAGGGACTTCCCCGAACTTCGAGCAAGACACATCAAATCCAGCTTTGCTACCACCATGTCAATTCTGATGCTAATAATGTGAAGATTATGACGAAAATTGCCAATCATGTACCTTGATGGACCTCCTTTGAATGTGGAATTGGAAAAAAGTTCCCTGCACAGAGACCTGCTGTCAGATACTAACAACCCGCTAAGGGAAGTCATTAGAAAAGACAGATACGAGACTTGGTACATAAAACATTTTTCCTGGTTCATATATTGTACAGAATTTAATGTGGTATTCGTTACCTGAAGTGATTTTCAAAAGCCGTGTCCTTGCGGCCGTACTTCCAATTTTTTTTTTTATTTGGTATAACTTGAACGTCCTGGGCAGACTTTTTTCCCGTTAAGCTGATGTTCCACCGATGTGAACAGCCTCATTAAATCAAACCCAGATATTTCCATAATGCTCCCAACAGAGCCACTTCACTCTGCAGATAATGGGATTATCTGAAAGAGCTGAAACTTCAAATAAATTGTTCCTGTGCATACATGTATGATAAACTGTATCCTTTTGCACTTCTTATTCCTAAAGAAATGAATAATGAACTGAATCTCACTCTCTCTTTTTTTCTCAGAGTAATGGTAAAAAAAAAAAATTTAAATAAAGTGACATTTTATGTATACTCTGCGTGCGCATCGTCGACAAAGGCGTTCATAAGTGAAAAAGAGATTTTGCTGCTCACGTCAAAATCTTTAGTCTTATTAAAACATATTTTTATATAAGCTGAGAAATTGATCGAGGTATCTGAGTAGGTTTTACACGAAATTAAACAAATTATCTTTTTTTTTTTGGTTAAAAATGCATTATTGGTATTAGATGGAAAAATAAATATGGGATTGCAAAGTTTCCATTTTTTACTTTAACACTCGATATTCATGT